>NW_024033838.1:0-6979 GCF_002237135.1 Teleopsis dalmanni | reverse complement strand
GATACTGTTGGACCTTTAAGACCATCCAATGGATACAGGTACATATTAACTATGCAATGTGAATTAAGTCGATTCATAATTGCATATCCAATAGTAAATAAAGAGGCCAAAACAATAGCTAAAACCTTAGTAGAACAACTCGTACTAAAATTCGGCTCCTTTAAAATCTTAAAATCAGATAGAGGAACAGAATTTTTAAACGAATTGCTGACTAAAGTTACAGAAATTATGAATATTAAACAAATTTTCTCTACTCCGTACCACCATGAAACGGTAGGTACAATAGAAAGGAACCATAGAGTTCTAAACGAATATCTACTCAACTTTGCTAACGACGATGACTGGGACGAATGGTTACCATATTATACTTTTGCCTATAATACTGCCCCACACGTTGACACAGGCTACTCCCCACATGAATTAGTATTTGGTAAGTTACCATCATTACCAAATGAACAAATACATAGCAATCAGGGAATATTTAACTTAGAAAATTATGCCAACGAATTAAAGGCAAGGCTAAGATTATCCCTCGATAGAGCAAGAGAGTTTAGCATAAGTGCAAAAGCTAGGAGAAAAGAAATTTCAAAGAAAAATAGTTCGCCAATAAATTTAAATGTAGGTGACGAAATATTAATAAAAACTCACAGAACACGAAAAGGCACAAGCCCATATACAGGTCCCTATAAAGTAATCAAAATAGAGGATAGTAATGTTAGTATCGACATCGGAAATGATACAAAAATCATACACAAGAATAACACCAAGCTATTCAAAAGAAACAAATAAAACCGATTTAAAATAAAACAACTTGAATTAAGATTTTAAAATAAGTAAACCATTAAACAAATCGTTTCATAATAATAAAATAGGTATATCAAATACAAAGATATATTATTAATTAAGTACAAATAAATATGAAAATAGAGTTTAAAATAAATACATTTAATTGTAAACCATACATTATTATACACAATTATATAAATATAATTATTAAGAACTAATGTTACACAGATAAAGCTTCAATATATTAATATTAAAACTAAAATCAAGTCATTGTACTACTGTCATGGTCAAAGTCTTTTCAATCTAAAAAAAAAAAAAAAATTTTTTTTTTCTCTTTAATTCAATCAAAAAAAAATTTTTTCTTAAAGGGTAAGGGTGTACTGTCATATGAATATATTTAAACCATGACCACACACAACGTACTGTGTGAGGTAATTATCTTGACAAGCTAACCCAAAACACTTGAAATGCGATTCGTATCACATTTCCCAATGTGCCAAATATAAAAATAATTTATGAGTTGGAAATTCGACTCATACTATTTGTCATTTCTTTATGACAAACAGTTTCGCCGCATATTTAATTGTTTTAATATACGCTTGACTATTTAGGTTGAGGTTTATAAAGCATGTTAAGTGTTTTCCGGAATCATATTGCAAGTAAGTATGCATGCAATATGATTTGCCCTAGTTACAGCTGGTGACCATATGTGTGCCACTGTAACACAAATTATAAAAAGAGCAAGACAGACCAATGACTGTAATACAAGTATTTATGATTAATATTAACCAATTAGAAATAAGTAAATAAGTATCAACCAATAGAATCGATACATACGATTCTATTGGAATTAAGTTGTAAGAAATCATGTTAGATATAAGAATGAAATTTTAATAAAATCAGTCTCTTAAGAACACTCAAAACGACAAGTCTTTGATTTTTAAAGTAATACAATATGAAGAAACGATAAACTAATTACACGTGTAAGGAATATTAATAGCTCAATTCAAGTGACCTGGACACATGTGGCACGTTTGGCCTTTGCTGACGGTCATCAGGTGGACAGTTGAGATTGGATGAGCCAGTTGACATTGGTTGAGTTACCTTTCGTTTGGCCTTTGCTGACGAGGGATAGCTTGGCCAACCAATCGGATTTCCACTTGGCCATTGCTGATGGAAAGCTGAATGACGAGTCACCAGCATTGTATTAGGAGTGTGTTAGGGACAACAGTGGGAGCTCGGACTAGTTGGTCTGGACACATGACGATTCGTCTGGCCAGTGCTGACGGTCACCATGTGGATGGACGGACAAGTCTGGGTGAAGTGATAATGGGTGAGCTGCCTCCAGTCTGGCTATAGCTGGCATAAAGCAGCCCAACCAGTCACCGGGACCACCATCTGGCCAAAGCTGATGGAGGAGCGGATGACGAGCCACCAACACTGTTAGGAGACGTGCAGGAGATACGAGCGTTTGGCAATTGGTGACGAGCGTGCTCAGGCATAGCACCAGTGGCAGGGACCTTCCCCTGACTCTAGCTGGCGAGAGTACGCATCAGTTCCACCGTTTTCTATTAGAGCTATTTGTGATTTGACACCATCGCAGGCTGTACCTTACTTGGGTTTGTACAACGCTTCAGCAATTCAACGCTTCTGTTTTATCCAACGCCTCAACAATCCAACGCTTCCGGTTTGTCCAACGCCTCAGCAATTCAACGCTTCTGTTTAATCCAACGCCTCAACAATCCAACGCTTCCGGTTTGTCTAACGCCTCAGCAATTTAACGCCTCTGTTTTATCCAACGCCTCAATAATCCAACGCTTCCGATTTGTCCAACGCTTCAACAATCCAATGCTTCCGGTTTGTCCAACGCCTCAGCTATTTAACGCTTCTGGTTTGTCCAACGCCTCAACAATCCAACGCTTCCGGTTTGTCCAGCCCTCTCATCGGATATAACGACTCCAGCAATCAACGCTTTGGTTTTAGTTAATCTCTAACTTTAAAAATTCTCATTAATTCTAATAAACATCATCCTAAAAACACGAAACACAGTGTCTCCTGTTCTTATTTAAAATTTTTTTAACGTACCCCTGGTATACTCGCTGAGTTATACCCGGCTGAAGATAGGGCCGAAAAAGTTCGTTACAAACTTCATTTAAAAATACATAATCTTTGTGGCTTTTGCGAAAAGGATTTTAAATCAAAAAAAAATTTAAAAGACCATCAAAACTCTCACAAAACCTCGTTCGAAAAAGCAGAGAGATTAACCAAAAAAATAAATAGTGCAATAGTGAAGCAGGCAAAAAAGCCATCGCCTATATGAAAAAAAAACGGGTATTATTAGAAAAAAAATATATAATTGTATTCAAATGAACACTGTAAAAGATCTAATAAATAAATCAAAAGGATACACAAAACTAAAATACTGTGAAAAGTGAGGGAGCAGTTTACATAACATCAAACAGTGCCAATAATAATAAACAAGACAAGCAGCGAACCAGCAACAAGTAACAACAATCAACCAGCCGACAATAAAATAAACGGACCAAAAAGGGAAGTCAGAAATTTTATTTTTCTTTTATAACATTTATATTTTTAGTATTTAACATACAACTTATATCAACTTTATTCTAAACTTTATTCTAAATAAATGTAATTATATTCTAATTTTAATAAATAATAAACACATGATTTTGAATCTGAAATTGTATCTTTGTCTGTTTTAAATTTTGATTAGATAACTCTATTATTTCTTTGACTCTGTGACATTTTGATTTCTTCAAAAATTATTACAATATTCTAAACTAGTAAAATGGCTCTAGATACCCTGAATAATGTACACCAATTAATTCGAAACGTGAACGATTTCGACGGGACGGACAGGAACCAATTACCAGTGTAATGTATTGTAGTGGACCTACCTCACTTACTTCTTAGCCACTTAACATTACTCATAAATAAAAATAGTAAGCAGATTTATGAATTGGTTGCACTTCATGCATACCGTACAAGAAGCATAAGCAAAGCGACATAAACAAAAGAGTTTCATATTACCAACGAAAGTATTGCCACACGCTGTTCCAATTGCTGAACACATGTTACAATATTTTCAATAGTAATATTTCCTATATTGCAAAAGACATGTGCAAGCAATATTGTCAATGCACTCTAATAATAACTTTGACGTTTGACTTAAATGAGCAAACAGTGTAGTCGCTATGCAATGCATTCTGCAAGGTCAGCAATCACTTTGATTGGCTGCGGTTATACTTTTCCAGGTTTTGTCTGGAATAAAGAGGCGGAGTCATGAGATCGCTATAATCTAGAAAAATGTATAAATACCTAAACTATTGTTCAATAAAATCAAGAATATACTTATGACTGCAGAAATATATGTATTGTTGAATTTATTCTCACTCCTTCTGGCCAAGTAACACTGGTCTAGGTACCAGCGGTAACAAGCCGCTTGATAACTTGTTCTTGATTGCATCAGTAGGTTTTGGATGCATGCTCGTATCAGGCAGGAATAATTACACGCACTCACAAGACAAGTATTACGTCTCATTTTACCTGACGATCCTGTCTACATCTGAACGGGTTAACACATTACATGGTGATCCAGCCATTACATTGATTGAATATTGCCCATACATCCATTTATACATTACATGGCGATCCTGCCATTCATTACACTAGTTCCATTACAAAGAAGTTACATTACATGGCAATCATTACATTACATGGCAATCCTGCCATTACATGGCGATCCTGCAGGCTTCAGTGCCAAGCGGACCAATTAGAAACTATACCATTTGAATTAATTGAAATCAACACGATATGGTAGATGAAGCGACCTTCCACGCAATTTTTCGCAAATACGAATTGATACTTCAAGCGACGAATACAAAATCAGAAGAATACGTTCCAGAACAAGTGGTGCAACACGAAGAAGCATATCCGACGTATGTACCAACACCACGGTCAGCCGGCCCAAAAGCAATTACAATAGAAGAATACAAAAGGCGACAAGAGGCAAGAAAAAGACCTACCACACCTGTCAATCCACCACCAAAAAAGAAGCCAAACAGACGGAGAGGAAAAGCATTCCGCCAACGAAAGCAAATTGCTCAACTGTACGAGAGGTACAACCTTCTTTTCTTTCGAGAGGTTGCAGAAAAGAAGAACATCAAGCTGGAGATAAAGGACTTGCGCAGAAACAGGAATAAGAAGAATTAATAAATTATATTTTTTTTATACATCTATATTATATTTTGTATTTTTGTCAAAAAAAAAAATTAAAATTTTTTTTTATTATGAATAATTTCAATTGTTTTGTTTGTGGTAAAAGTTACCATACAAGTAAAAAATTAACTAAACATATAGATAATAAACATTTTAAACTGATAAATTACGTAAATCAACAAATTAAAAATTTATAAGAAAAAAAAAAAAATATTTTTATTACAAAAATGGGATTTTGGAAGAAAATGGTTACTTCAATTCCACTCATATTCACAGGATATGAAATAGGCAAAACAATTGAAAATAAAAACAATAATATTGTAAACAATAATATGTCAAATGTAAGTTATTTAGAAATTATATTATCAATAACTGTAATAATAATAATAATCTCATTTATCGTTAAGCAAGTTTATAAGAAATTAAAACGTAACGTTGTTAGACAACAGGTACAAATATGAATAAGAACATATAATGGCCACATGGCAAAAAATTTACCAAAATATATTAGTCGAAAAAGAAAATTTTAATAAAGCATATAAATGCTTAAATAAAACTATAAAAATCAAGAAAGATACTGTAAACAAGAATTTACAAACACTTTTCTCCACACTTGAATCAATAAGAAGTATACTAAACGTATACAACGAAAAGTTTTCAAAAGAACATAAAGAAACTGGTTTAGAAATTTTCTGGCATTTAAGAGACAAATTGATAAAAATATTATCACAATACAATATTGATATGTCAATACCACACTCTATATCAACACCAATATCAACACCAATCACCTACATTCCTGAAAATTCAAACACTGAATCTGATAACACAAGAAGAACCATGTCTGACTTCAATTTAGAAGTAGCTACAAAGGCTATTCCCAGCTTCTTAGGAAATCACAGAGATCTAGAACCTTTCATAAAAATAATTGAAATTATTTACAATGGTCTCACGCCTACAGGCAAAAGTTCACTTATTGATTTTATACTTTATGTAAAATTATCGCAAATAGTACGAACAAACATAACTGCGATTCAACAGCCCACAACACTAGAAGAATTAAAAAACCTGTTATCAAGTAAATATAAAACAACAACCACTATACCGAAACTACAAAACCAACTAGCCAACTTAACGCAGAGAAATCTAAACATTTCTAACTACAAAAATAAAATTCTCTATTTAATATCCGAGCTAAATAAACTTCAAATAGCACAAATTGGCCCTAATGCCACACTTGAACAAAAAACACTTATCACTCAGCTAAATGAACAATATAGCTTAACCGTATTTAAAAATGGTTTAAACGACCAATTTAAACAAACTATTTTTTCCGCACTCCCAAAATCTTTAGACACAGCCGTAGATCTAGCCCTAGAACTTAAACAAATTAATGATAATAACAACGCAAGGGTTATGTTTATCTCTAATAATAAACGATACAATAATCGCAATAACTACAACACTAATGACCATAGAAGGTACCCCAACAAAAACACTTTCAGAAAAAACAACAATTCAGGCAACAATAACAATTTCAGCATGACAAATAATAATAAATCTAGAAACAACAACAGTAATAACAACTTTTACAATAATAGTACTATACAAAGACCAAACAACTACAACAACCGCAACAATTTTAGACCAACCAACAATAATAACCACAATAACAGGCCCAATAATAACAGACAAGGACCACATTATAACAGAAACGGTCGTAAAATAAACTTTCTGCAATTTCAGGGAAACGTAGACACCCCGGGGGACAACAATTAACTTCCTCCGGGTATTTGCAAAATTCAAATGTAAACAAGATATATGTCATTACACAGAATTTAACGAATTTTATCACAATTTATAATATAGTTACATATTAGCATTAATGCTAATATTCCTCTACTGTACCCAAAAAATTTAATTAATAAAATCTATAATTTATTAGGGTCACTCA
>NW_024033837.1:0-6979 GCF_002237135.1 Teleopsis dalmanni | reverse complement strand
TATTTTATTATAATTGTATCAGTTAATAAATTTAAAAAATGTTGAAAAATCAAGTCGGGTGTATATCTATCACAATGTTTTTTCTTACGAAAATATACTAAATGTACTTTAAATAAGTTATTTTTCTTTTAAAGTGAAGAAAATGATTGCAAACATTCTTAATTAATTTTAAAATAATTAATTGTTATAACGACCAAATTACAAAAAGTTCCTTAATAATTTAAAGTTCCAATAATAATGGATTTAGGTCATTTATTTAATACATAAAATTATAAAAAATAAAAAATTACACTTATCAATTTGTATTAAATATTTTATTTACAAAGTTTATAGCTTTAATTAAAATAGCTGTTATAGAAAAATTTTTCATAAAAATTAAAATATAATTAAAACGTGTAACACAAATTAGTTAATGCAATTTTTAGCATTTTTTATAATTTTTTTTAAAGAGGTTTTTGAAAGTGGTGAACTACAACAACAAAAATTCATTTTATATTCTTTTTATAAATTGAATTTTGGCTGACCATACAGTTGTTTCGAGTATTATCAAATGCCATCATCAGTTGTCTTGGAAATAATTCTTATATTTAATTAGTCGTAAATAATTTTTTGAGACTGCATGTACTAGCAGTCGAACTCGTACCCTGTCAAATTTGAAACTCAGAGCCAGTGCACCCAAAGCCGTACTTGACTTTTTATGTTCGCACATTTTTCAAAATTTTTTTACTTTGCTGTGAAAGTTTTTCAAACAAATTCAATTGCTGTGTTTATATTAGAACGAAATCATAAATCAACTGTAGAATAATTAAATTAATTAATTAATTATATTTTTATTTTTAATTATTAAATTTCAATACTTATCTGTTTGTAGAGACATTATTGCATGATTTATATAATTTACAATATTTTATAATTTCTAAATAAACGACCTAAGCCCGATGATAATCAAAACATTTATTATTCTGATATAATTGAATAATACAGACGTCTAATTTGATTAAATGTATATACTATATTGGATAAGTTTTTGTTATTGTTAACTGATTTTTCTAGAAATTTTTTTAATAGTATTTGATTTATTATATTACTATACAGTCTGCACATTATTTTGCTTGTTATTTTCATACAATTTATGAAAACATTAAATAGTCTTACCCATTAATAGTTTGTTAATGTGAACCTGTTCAATTTAATTAACACTTAACCTATATCTATCCGACAGTGAAGTCAGTGAATGAAAACAATAAAAATAAACGCCTCGAGTGAGTTTTATTATATGGTTCCCTCCATACCTCCATACCTCCATACCTCCATATTGAGGTGTTGTTTATGAATGACTACTGCAAGAAATTCCAACCTCTGACTTTAACTGTAACTAAAATTACAACTTACACCAGAACAAAAGCGAAGGTTGCTGTTCTAGCTGAAAATATAGGTCAACAGGTACTCGTAGAATCGTACAAGTCTTTATCTACAGCTATTTTCGTATTGCATGCATATCATTAATTTTAGTGAGAAGAGCAGTAAATATATTTTTATTTTCACAACCGAAACTTCACGCAACCATCAGACAAATTTCTACACGTCATGACATCATCCACTTATGCGAAACCAAAAGGTTCTAGCGAAAATACCACGCAACCGAGATAAATGATTAATGATAAATAATTGTCCATTTGTCAGTTCTGCTGTCTGTGTTCATGTGCATTGTCAAGTTGAAGGAGTTGGTAGCCGACTACGTGTATCTACCTGGACAAGATACTCACAGGCTGAGACGCACATCAATTTGCTGTGGTGGTGGCGTTGATGGGCTTAATTAATATGCCCAGCGAAGTGGACAGAATATTTATTAAGTTATAAACGAGTTTCAAATAAAAATCATCAGCACTTAATGAAATATTTATAAAATTTGTAAGTTACTCGTTACTCGCCACTCGTTACTCGTGTAGTACTTTGTCATCTAAGAAGGTAGCAGATACATTTTTTTTTTTGCTTTTAATTACGTGTTAGAAATTTGAGAAAATATTAATAAAAAAATATATAGTCATAAATTTAAATAAAAATAAAATTAAAATTCTTCATAAGTTTGCCAGTGAATACATCGAAGGTCAGTAGGAATTGTGACTCACATCTATTTCACTGTAACTGGGCTTTGACAAATATCTTAAATTCTATTAAATTTACTTAAAGTTAAGAAAATATTTAGTTTGTTTTTTGTGAGTTTGTTTTAAATTGTTTTTTTTTTCTAAATTTTCTTCTTATTTATTACTTTGTTGACTTTTAGGGAGTGTATGTAGGTATGTGTATAATTCAATTGTTGAAGCAACAACCTTTCACTTGTGGCTTTGGGTGAAGTTGGCTTCAAAGTCACGAGAACATTCAATTCTTAAAAGCTGCAAATTTCTATGTGAGCATTTCTTCCAAACAAATTCTATTCAATTTTTATGTTCCTTTTAAGATTTCAGATATTTAATTTTGAACATTTCTTTTCTATTTATTTCAAACTGTTTTTAAGGCATTGTGTTGCGCATTTCTTTTGTATTCGAAAATCATCGAAATCCGCTTAAAGTGAAAGAGGTCATTGTACTAAAAAAATGGAAAAAGCATATAAAAACTCTGAAAACAGTTTAAATGAAGCTATTATTTTGGCAAAATCTCTATTAGAAATGTTCATAGAAAAGTTTCTTAAAAAAATGTTATCTGACATGTAGCCATACATTATTGTGTTTTTCTAAGAACCACACAAATTCTGAGCGAAATATAAAAAATCTAATCATGTTTTTATGTTAAAAAATTTCGCATAACTTCAAGAATTCTAAATGTTCTAACACGACAACAAAAAAAAAATTACAAAATATTCAACGTTAACTGAAATAACGCCTGGAAATCGTGTGTGGAGTGATTTAGATTTGTATCTGGAGTGAGAACAGCCATTGTGCTATTCTGTCTCAAATTAGAACTTTAAGACAAAGGAACCACCCACATAACATAACATAGTAGCGCATAGTAGAGTAATTGCTTGTAGGTAATTCTAACATTTTATTTCAAGTGTGAAGGAATTTATTAGAGCTACGTTTTTTTTTTAATTTAAGTAGGGAATAAAAAAAATTAATTATAATAGTAGTTAATTAAAATTTCTCGTTTTTTTTTTAATTTTTTAACATTCAAAATAAAACCAGTTTTTATGAAATTAAAATAAAAACAATTTTATGCCAACCTCTTGTTTATTTTGAAATATTATCATCACAACAACCAAATTATTTTTTTATTTAAATAAATTTTTAAACACTAAATAATGTTATGCATAATAAAAATATTAGTATAGCACGAAACTACAAAAAATACTATAAACATGGTTAACTTTATCAGAAGATAGTATAGTATAGTAATAGTCTGATAAAGTCTCTTATAGTGGATTCACACGAGAGTCTTTTCTGTAATTTTAGCTGTCAATTGTTGTTGCTTTTAATGCGAAATGAAAATTTTTGACAGCTAAAATTACAAACAAAACTCTTACTACTGTTAAGTAGTAATAGCGTATACTAGCGGTTAAGTAACGTAATAGTGACTTTGCGGAGACTCCTAATTAAATTTATAAAGTGACGTAATTTTTTTATTGCATATTCAACTTACAAGGACGTAGTAAGTTGAATCAGTTGATAAGATACATGATACAGAGCATTTTAAAAGGAAATTATTATCAACTGCACAGCTTTGAGAATAAATCATATCTTGGAAGTCAATTGATTTCCAATTTTTTTCTCCAAACATATTTTTAATAGGAAATATTATCAATTGCCTAGCTTGGAGAATAAATCATAACTTGAACTCGATGAATTTCAAATTTTTTTTCTACAAACATATTTTTTATAGAAAAGTATGATCAACTGCCTAGCTTTGAGAATAAATCGTATCTTAGATGTCAATGGGTTTCTAATTTTTTTTCTCCAAACATATTTTTAGTAGGAAAGTATTATCAACTGTCCAACTTTGAGAATAAAGCGTATCTTGATATTCGATGGATTTCCAAATTTTTTCTTCAAACATATTTTTAGTAGGAAAGCATTATCAACTGTCCAACTTTGAGAATAAACCGCATCTTGAAAGTTGATGGATTTATAATTTTTTTTCTACAAATATATTTTTAATAGAAAAGTGTTATCAATTGCCCAGCTTTGAGTGTAAATCGTGTCTTAGAAGTCAATGGGTTTCTAATTTTTTTCCTCCAAACATATTTTTAATAGGAAAGCATTATCAACTGTCCAGCTTTGCATATAAATCATATCTTGGAAGTCAATGGATTTCTAAATTCTTTTCTCTAAACATATTTTTAATAGGAAAGCATTATCAACTGTCCAGCTTTGCATATAAATCATATCTTGGAAGTCAATGGATTTCTAAATTCTTTTCTCTAAACATATTTTTAATAGGAAAGCATTATCAACTGTCCAGCTTTGCATATAAATCATATCTTGGAAGTCAATGGATTTCTAAATTCTTTTCTCTAAACATATTTTTATAGAAAGTATTACCAACTATCCAACTTTGAAAATAAAACGTTTCTTGGAAGTCAATGGACTTAAATTTTTTTTCCAAACATATTATTCAATCAGTCACTGCAAAAAGATCTTTCAGGTCGCAGTGCATGTACTGTCTATATATTATAATAAATATAATTAGTCAAGAACACTCCATACTCTGTTAGATATAGTAAAACTTCCGATTTATTAACAATAACAAATATTAAATTATATTTTTTTAAAAATTACATTCATAAAAAAACCACATTAAACTGAAGAAACAAATGCCAAAATTGCGTGTGAAAAACGATTAATTTACTATAGTCACTTTAATATTATATAATTTCTATACATTATTACATATATTAAATATTTATAAAATGTATTTCTCTTTAAAAGAAAATTGTTCAAAAACCACAAAAACTTATGTAATAATTAATCTACCTGAACTATTTTAAAAGCAAAATGCCGTAACTCTTCAACGAATGAGCGAATATTTATGAAACTAAATTGATTTAATTTGGCAATTAATTGACTAATATGTTAGGAAAATAATTAAATATAATAAAAAGCTGTTAGCATAACTTTGTTGTGCTTAAGTAAAAGTGTAAAACTCACGAAATAATTTAAAATAATAAATTGATTGTCTAGAAGTTAGACCTAGTAAAAATATTGTTAATCGCGTGTAAGTGAAAGGCCTCAGGCTTAAACTTAGCGGAACAATGAGTTTACGCATAGTTGGGTTTTAATTTAATTTCTTTTATATATATATATATATATATAAAATTAAGTTGTCATAGATTTGTGTTACATGAAGTTAAATAATGAAAAATGATTTACACAATAGTTTTGGAGTACTCATAAATTAATATTATGTATAGCAATAACTTATATTAGCCCTAATGAGAGATTTTGCTTACTTACAATGGGTTATATCATTATTAATGAAAGAAAAAATGGTTTCATTATATGAAAATATAGTAATGGATTAAGTACAAACGTTTTTCTTATTTGTCTTAAAATTTTAAAAATGCTAACCTTACCTTAATTATATATAATAATATAAAATCCGAAATTTAATATATAAAATATTATCATCTGTCTAGAAACAATATTTTCTTACAATTCTCAGTTTATAACAGTATACCATATATGCACAATTCCATGAAATCGATCAAATATTCTCAAGAATATTAGCTAAATATTCTCTCCAGTTTCATTTGAACCATTATTAAATTAAACAAAAACTATAGTCATTAAAACAACAGTTAAAAACTATTATTAAAAAAAAAACTATTCAGCTATTGTGTGTTAAGATTATAAAAATAATCTACATAATATAATAATATTATAATAATAAGATTATATGGTATAAAATAAATGCTTGTGATCAAACAGATATAGAACATTCCATCATGATAACAGCTGTAGGACATTAAAAATTTTTCCATTTATCACTTACTTACTCTTACTTACTCACCAAATAGTAAAAAATCTACACCATACATAATACAGAAAATATTATATCCTACATAATTTGGATGGTAACGATTTGAATCTCGCGGTCTGACAATTGACATAGACTTTTTCCACAAAATTCAATTAAAGACTAATTCTGATAAAACTATTTAAACACTCTATATTAAAATGATATAATTTTTAAAATACTTCTTTTGGGTTTTACAGTTAATATAACATTACTCAAATAGAATTTCAACAGAAAAGAAAACACTTAAGGTATCAAATAGCAAATACCAAAAATTTAATCCCGTCTCAAGCGGAAATCATAGTACTTAAAATTATAGCAAATATTCTATTGACCAAGCATACATTAGAACCAATCATACTTTCAACTGGAAGCTAAGCAGAAGTCAGAGATTCTTGCTTTCTAGAACTATAAGAACTACAAGTAAAATAAGTAAGTAATTATAAGAAATTATATACTATAACTATAACTATAAAATATATGTAAAATATACTAATATCTATAAGTAGAAAATAATTTTATTAAAATCATAAAGGCAGTTCTGAAATCTGGAATATATGTCTACTAGAAACTCTCTAGGACACAAAATAAGTACAAGAGAGAACATCATTAAGTAAGAGTTCTTTCATATAACGGCTACGTGGAGTATGTTGCCTGTCTGACTTTAAAACTTTACACAAGTTACATATATCTATATAAAATGCTGTGGAGATAAAAAAATACATCCCCCACCGTTCCTCTTTAATGAATTTATTAAGAATTTTCTGTTTATAAAAAACAAAGCAGTAATAGTTTAAATTATGTTAAAATATTATATTATATTTAAATTAATATCTTAAAAAATATTTAATAATTTTCTGCTCTAAGGAGCTTATAACTATATATAGGAATAGGAATGAACGGGGTACTAGCTCCCGACGGAGCAGAGTACTGCGATCAGATTGATCTTTTGTGCTGTAACAGACCCTAACCG
>NW_024033836.1:0-6981 GCF_002237135.1 Teleopsis dalmanni | reverse complement strand
TGCATTTATTACTTAGTTCTTATTTAACTAAAATATATTACTATTATTAATTGGTTAATATATTATTAATTGTATTACATTTTTTTTCTTTTTTCTATCACTGTAGCTATATCAAGTACTGCATACTAATAATTAATACGTATGTATTAAAAAAATATTTTAATATGCGATGTTTTTAAATTGACCAAAAGTATTTTCCAGAACATTTTTCTATTAGTAACACATTTTTATTAATTAGGCTAATGTATGCTTGATTAATTTACACTAATATATAATAATTTTTATATATTTATTCAACAATTTTATTTTATTTATATAAATTTTTTTTTTATTGTGTTAGATATTGATAGAGAATCATACCGTCTATTGTCTTCGAATCGAATTGCCTACGAAATAAGTACAGGTAAGTATATTTTTATATAGATATTGTTATTATAATTATATATATTGTATTTTAAGAATTAAATTTTAAGCAATTTAAATGATAATCATTATATTTCTAATATTAATGCACATTCATTTTCTATTATTGTTTTGTATGCAATTTACATTTGAAATGCAAACACATCACGTTGTTTCTATTATTGGACTAAAAATAAAATAAAAGAAAATCCCCGTGATCTGTTGCATCACGTACAGCAAATATAAAAATAAAAATACTTTTAGCGATAAGGTAGGTAGATAGATAGATAGATACTCGTAGATAGTTAAATAGATAAGGCACCGCGCGCAATGGCATACACAATTCATGTATAGAGTTAAAAAGATAAAAAATAAAATTTTTTCTTTTATAGCATTTAAAGAAAAATTAATAGTTAATTGAAAAAAAAAAATGTAAAGAAAAATAAGAGTGAAAAATAAAACAAAATTAAATGAAACCAATGAGAGGAAATTAAAAGAATTGTTAGTTAAGCAGTTGAGGAAAAAAAAAGTATTTTTACTATAAAAAAGTAAACATTGCACTATAAAATTAAAGTACACTGTGTCAAATAAACTATTAGTTATTATATAAATAGTTATTTTAGATTGGCAGGAAAAAAATTAATAACGGTGGAAATTATAAAAAAATAAAACTCAATTATATTTAAGTACATTTTTTTTCATATGTATTATATTAACTTTTTTTTTTGTAACATTACAACTAAATTATCGATAATTTATTTTAGATAAGTTTTCAAAAAAAAAAAAAAATAATTGGCAGTGTATTTATTATTTATATTTGCGTTCTACTTTAGTTTTTGTGTTACAATTTTCTTTTTTGGTATATTACTTTTTTTTGTATATTATTTTTTTTTTGTTTATTTTTTATTTTTTTTTACAAACAAATAATAAAATTGCATTTTTTTTTATGAATGAACTGCATATGTTGTGGTATATATGTTTAAATATATTGTACACATATAGACAACAATCAACAAAATATCTAGAGCAATTGGCAGTTTGAGGTTGGCTTTTCAATGAGATATGAAAAATGTTTTCATTTTACTAATAAATGAAACAAAAAAAAAATACAAAAAAATATTAGAATGCAGTATAATTTAAAATGTTAACTGAAAATGTTGAAAGACATTTATATTTTTAAATGTAATTAACAGAAACAATATGCAATTGTATAAGCAAAAGTGAAGATATTTACTTTAATTTATAGCTTAAGTAGCTATAACCAACAAAACAGATTTAATAATTACTAATACTTTATCAATGAAACACAATTTCTAGTTAAAATACAATAATTAATCTACAGAAACAGTTGTTGGTAATAAAATACTATAAATAATATTATACAACATATATAAAGAAAAGTATTTTCAATACTAGTACATTTTAATAGTATTAAAAAAAATTTGTTAAAACATATTAAATATTTATTTTGAATTTTAAAATGCACACAAATCAAAATAATATTATTAATAATTAATTATGATTTTTCTCAATAATTTTTAATGATTATTAAAAATTTGCTATAATAAATAATATTTTATTTTTGCTCATTTAATTAATTGTTCTTTTATTATAAAAAAAAGAGATAATTTATAATTTTTTTTTAAACTTTATGACTATATATATAGTATATGTAAAAACACCTACAATAAATGATATAATAAAATTTTTTTCAAACGCATTATAAAAACGCCCACGTTCCTAATTCAGCAGCGATAGATACTACGTTTTGCTACGAGAGTACTAAAATGCTCAATAGGAAGCTTTCATTTTCGTTTGAGGAAAAATTTTTGTATCTGTATCTACATATAAATTTTATTTTATTTCATTATTTTTTTTTCTTTTTTCCATAATACATTTTTGTACACAACACCCCACACACAGAGACGCAACAGTTACTAACTAAAAAGATACATACAACGTGTGACAACAATGTCTGTCTAGAGTTGAGATAAGTATTAATAAAATTTTGCAAAAAAAAAATAATAATAAATAAATGATATACAGTAATAAAAAGATACACATATAAACTGTTAACTCAATTTGGCTTAAAAATAGTTAACGACTTTATCGCTTCGATACAATAAAGAGACACCCCCTACATTTCACTATTTCATATGAATAATCGGTGAGTGAATAGTTGGTAATTTTTATAGCAAATCTCTATGAGTAAATAACTATTTCTTCCGAAAAATATAATACGTATAATGTAAAACAAAGATTGATTTCTCAGAATTTACAGTTTAAATATAAACAGTTTATATCACATTACATTGCACAATTCCACGACTATTAGTCACTATTGCAATGCATGCATGCAATTTTCATGACAAATTCAGCTGCGTCCGCATTTGGCGCCAAAAATATTTGCAAATAGCAAATCACTATATTATAGGTTTAACATTGATAGAACTTTCCCTTTTCCTCACTCTTAATATGAATTTTTCCTATTATCACAATGTGGGGAAATATAGGATTAAGATTATAATTTTTTATCTTTTTTTTATAAATTTTTTCTCTCTCCTATCTTAAATATTTTTTTACTATCTATTATACTATAATACTACTTTAATAGTCATATAAAATAAGAGGTGTTTTTTTTATTTGTTAAAACTTTTTTGCACCCAAGATAAACAAAAATATAGGTTTGTGTATAAATTGTGCATTACTGACGTCAAGATATATTATAAGCACATCTAACTGGTATCTCAGAACATTCTACAGATTTTATTTTAGAAAGTGCAAACAGATGCAAGAAATTCTATTTAATATTCTGTGTGGGAGAGAGACTTGTACATATCTAAGAATTTAATAAAAATGATTCATGACTTATCTTCTGATGACATAGTTAGTGGGTGGAGTATGAAAGACAATATACAGTAAATAAATATTCATATTTCATAAATATTCATATTACTACACATACCAACTAAAGAGTAGTAAGGGCCTTGTTGTCGTAATTAAAGGTATCGAATCAGATGTAGAACCCATTGAGATAACAAATGCCCTAAGCGAAAAAGGCTTTAGCGCTAGAGCAGTAATAAATATTGTTAACAAAGATAAAATCCCACAACCTATGTTCAAAGTTGAACTTCACCCGGAAGCTTCTAAGCTTAAAAAAAATGAGAGCCATCCCATCTACAACCTACAGTATTTACTTCACCGCAGAATTAGCGTTGAGGAGCCCCACAAAAGAAATGGTCCGGTGCAATGCACAAACTGCCAAGAGTATGGCCACTACTAAGTCATATTGCACTCTTCGTACAGTGTGCGTAGCTTGTGGCGAGCTTCACCATAGTTCCGAATGCGATAAAAAAGCATTAAAGGATACCAACTCCAAAAAATGTAGCAACTGCAGTGGAAATCACACTGCAAACTACAGAGGCTGTCCTATTTATAAAGAACTAAAGCACAGGTTAGCTCTGCAGAAAGAAATATTGCGTAATCCTACAAGAAGCAACCCCATTAAATTCGTTGAAGTACCTCAACCTTTAACTTCTAAGCCTGTTACACCAGGTTTTTCATATGCTAACGTCGTTAAATCTGACAAGCAACATGCTCCTCCAGTTCAAAGTAATAGTTTAGAAATAATGATCTCCACTCCCACCCAGAGCTTAACTCAGTTCATGTCAATCATGCAAACTACTCTTAACGAGATAGTTAAAATGCAAAGCCAATTAATGCAAATTTTTGTCTAAATAATGAGTACTTTAAAAATTTGTACATGGAATGCAAACGGCTTAAGCCAACATAAACTTGAACTCACAAATTTCATGTCCCGAGAAAGTGTGGATGTAATGCTGTGCTCAGAAACACATCTAACAAACAAAAATTTCTTTTCTATTCCTGGTTATTTAACATATTCCATAAAACCAATCACCCAGATGGCACAGCACGTGAAGGTACAGGTATTTTGATACGAAAGCGTCTAAAACACAATTTGCTAGGTACATATGCTCATAATTATATGCAAGCCACATCAATATGCCTTAAGCACAAAGGAAAAAATTTAACTTTATCGGCAGTTTACTGTCCTTCACGCTTCAACATTACTGAGACCCAACTTACGAATTACTTCTTAACTCTAGGTGAAAGATTTCTTGCGGCGGGAGACTACAACGCTAAGCACATGTATTGGGGTTCACGACTCTGTAATCCAAGAGGAAAACAGCTCTACAATTTTATTGTAAATAGAAAAAATGCACTAGACGTAATCTCCCCTGGACAGCCAACTATTGGGCTGCCGATAACAATAAAATACCAGACCTAATAGACTTCGCCGTGACCAAAGGCATGGGCAGAAATTTTATCTCAACATACACTAGCTGCGATTTGTCTTCTGACCATTCTCCAGTTACATTTTGCTTACTTGATGGTCCTCAGTTATATGACTGTTCCTATAGCCTTACAAGTCCTAAAACAAACTGGCTCAAATATAAAAAGTACTTTAATTCATACATTCACACAAATTACAATATAAAGTGTAAGTCTCATATTGAGGACGCAACCTCGGTTTTAAACTTAGTTCTGATGGCAAAAATCTAAGTCCCTTTAGCGAAAAACTTATTTAAGGAAGCCCAAAGGAGACTTAGATCTGCATTAAGCAATGCAACCAAAATCAGGGGATATAGTTATATTCGAAACCGATGTCTAAATGGCAAAAACCATATATCCTTATGGAATGCTAGCAAAGGTATAAATTCCCCCATAGAATTCGATTCTCCAATAAGAAACTCTCTCGGAAACTGGGCGCAAAGTGATAAAGAAAAATCTAACGTTTTTGCTGATTATCTAAAAGAGGTGTTCCAACCAAATCGTGCAAAAGGACATTATGACTTTCCCAATCAGGATCTACATGCACCATCTATTGACACGAATATCACGGCCAATGATCTTCTTCAAATAATCACAGACAAGTTAGATTGTAAAAAGGCACCGGGATATGATAATATCTCACCCATCATGATAAAAAACTACCCCTTTTGGCCATAAATTTTATCACAAGACTTTTTAATGCCATTATTAAATTTAGTTTTTACCCAACAGAGTGGAAAACATCCATGATTATTATGATTCATAACTCAGGTAAAAATCCCACGCTTGCCTCTTCATACAGCCAATAAACTTACTGGCATGCCTTTCTAAACTCTTTGAAACAGCACTGCTTTTAAAGGTAAAACCATTCCTTGACGTTCAAAACTTAATACCCTTCCGCCAGTTTGGTTTTAGGGAAAAACATGGGACTATTGAGCAAGAGAATCATATAACGAATGAAATAAGATATGCATTTGAGCTCAGAGAATATTGTTCTGCGGTATTCCTCGATGTTAAACAAGCATTTGATAATGTATGGCGTAATGGGCTCATATATAAGATACGCTGTTCATTACCTGTAAATGTTCACTCAGTTTTAGAATCGTATCTGCATAATAGAAGCTTTAAAGTGAAATGTAAATCATATACTTCTAATAATTTTCCAATAAAAGCTGGCGTGCCACAAGAAAGCATTCTTGGCCCTATATTGTATGTACTTTACACATCTGATATCCCGATAAGTAGTTCAGTTGTCACCACAACGTTTGCCGATGATACGGCAATTTTATGTCGAAACAAAATCGCTGTGCGAGCTTCAAACCAACTTAAATCTCATTTATTTCAGGTGGAGAAAATGGCGAATTAAAATTAACGAAGTAAAATGTAGACACGTCACTTTTACCTTAAATCGGAGTACATCTCCAACAATTTTACTAAATAACATTCCCATACCACAAGCAGATGGCCAGATATAACGTACTTAGGTATTCACCTAGACAGATGACTAACTTGGCGTAAACATATTAAAGCTGAAAAAAATTCAGATGAAGCTTCAAGCCTCTAAGTTGTATTGGGTCATTAATAGCAGATCTCACCTGTGCCTAGAGTATAAAGTACTCTTGTATAACATCATCATAAAACCAATATGGACTTATGGTATCCAGCTATTTGGCTAGTGCTTCAAATATTGAAATTATACAAAGAGCTCAATCAAAAATACTAAGAATTATCACTGGTGCCTTATGGTATATTAGGAAATTATACACCGAGGTCTACAAATTTCCCTAGTTAAAGCTGAATTTGACAATATAAGAAAAAATACAATAAAAGGCTGACAGAGCATGTTAATCCCTTAGCAAGAAATCTCGCACTTCTATCCATTACTTCCCGTCTAAAAAGAGCTGACCGTCCAGCCGTTAATTAATATTCAACAACTTTAAGTAATAACCGCACCTTTCTTTTTAGTAGTCTGTTAAAGTTGAACCACTTTCTTAAGAAACCACCTAACATTCACTCCAATGAAATTTAACCCATTAATCTAGGTGAGGTTCGTGATATAAGGTTTACTTATTTTATTTTATTTTATTTTATTTTATACAATGTACAGTTAAAATAAAAATTTGTAACATTATGTAGTTAGTTATAAGTTTTTACAACTTATTGTTAGTCTCATTTTAAGAGAAGATGCAATAAATAAATGTATGTTTTAAAAAAAAAAAAAAAAAT
>NW_024033835.1:0-6981 GCF_002237135.1 Teleopsis dalmanni | reverse complement strand
AAGGGCCCATTAGACAGCAACGTTCGTTGTCAACGCGCGCTTGCCATTACACAAACAATTTTTTAACAATTTTTAAAACACGCCCAAGATAAAACAACAAATATACTAAAAAATCGCTCTCACAAGAGAATTTTTTTCTCCTACTTTTCTCCTACTTTGTGAAATGCGAAATTTGTTTGTGTAATAGTAACATTTGAAATTTTAAGAAATGTGTTGACGAAAATCAAAACATTTTGATATTTCTTCAAACATGCTCGTGTTTTTGCATATACAGTCGGATTTGGTCGGCATGCAAAATTTTATTTATTTTGAGAAATGGAAGCGTAAACATCGTTTAAATGCACGCATGATTTGTCGTTAGGATGCGATGCTTTGCAAATATGAATGAATTTAATTTTAAATATTTGTATTTTCTACCTAGGTAAAATTTTTTAATTTCCAAAACATTTTATTAAGAAGAATTAAAATATTAATAACCTTGGGCTAAAAAAAAATAACCAAACATTAAATTACAATAAAAATTTTGTTTTAAATATTAATTGCATTGTGCACCTACGGAAAATTTGTTATTAAAAAATACCAAAAAAAAAAATTAAATTATATAAAATATAATATATATAAAAATAAATATATAAATTGAAATCATAAAAATATATATAAATATATAAATTAAAATTATAAATTAAATGTAAAACATTATTTTTCGTAAGGAAATTACGCATAGCAGCCGCTGTCGACACTTCAGCGATTGCTTTAATACTGATGAGTGAACAAATTTTGCATTGTTTGCTGGAGGCGTGTTTAAAAATTGTTGGTAAATTTAATGTGTAATGGAGAGAGAAGACTTCGTGTGTTTGTCAACGCGCGTTGATGTCTAAAGGCCACTTAATGTCCACTGTAAGAAATACATTTTTCTCCTTTAATAATAATTTCTTATTTGTTGCATATTTGTAGGGGCAAGAAGTTTTGAACTTATTACTATTACATTTCTTTCAGGCAAAATTAATGAATATAGCATTTAACTGTACATAAAAGAAGTTATTGAAATGTGAACACTATTGATAACTGATCGCTTTTGTATCTGTTCTCTTTTTCAGGTTGATAACTCTTCTACAGAGTAAATCGGGTACTAACTTCTAGTGAAATCTTTTAACTAGAATATTGAAAAATTTTAGCTTTTTTCTGTATAGTTATTCTGAAAGTTTCTATTGTCAAATACTAAT
Organism: Teleopsis dalmanni; assembly: GCF_002237135.1. NCBI lineage: Eukaryota > Metazoa > Arthropoda > Insecta > Diptera > Diopsidae > Teleopsis > Teleopsis dalmanni. Next base: position 5,758 of record NW_024033835.1, on the reverse strand, counting down.
TGATGAATGTGATCTTATTACGGACATAGTTATGGTATAAATAATGTCTTTATATATATTTTTTTAAGTTTGTAAATTATAATTATAGCCTATGAATAGATTTTAAGAAAATATATTCTGTCTTGCTCTGTAACTCAATATTACTATTCATGGTTTTGTGTCGTAAAGGTAGATTGTGTTATAATTGCAATAATCTAAACTTGAGTCTCTTATTATCAACAAATGTAATAAAAATATAGCTTATACTACATTACCTCAGTTTACTTGCATAAATAAAACTTAATAATATCCTTTTATGTGCTTAAATACTGTAAACCACAAAAGGATTTAAATTAACTTTCCACAACTTTTATTCTCAGTTGCAATAAATCGGAGTGCAGCACCTGGAAGCAATATTAAAATTACACTAATAACAAACTTATACTACAATAACAAAAATAACAGTATTAAGCTAAGTAACAACAACAAAACCACAATATTAAACAAAACCATAGCAACAACATCAACGGCATTAACCTAAAATAACAACAAAATTAAATTGCAACAATACAACTACAACTACAAAACAAAACAATATTATAAGGGCATACAGTAACAACAAATGCAATAGCAAAAAAAACCAGCAAAACAACAGTTGTGTCAATAACAACAACACTAACCTAAAGGAACAACAACTTTGTTAACATAAACTCCATAATCATAATGAAAATGTGACAAGCAAAAACAAATACAATAAATAAAATAAGAGCACAGGCTATACGATTTGATACTCTTATAACAAAATCAAAAAAAAAAAAAAAAAAACAGCAATAACAAAAATAACCACTAGACAAGCTTCTTGCAGTGACAACAAAAACAGATGTTAAACTTTCGCCTTCTGTTACGGCAGGTTACAGGCGGGCACGCCTTGCCTGGTGAGAAAATTAAATTTTAAATTATTGCATATAATATGCAAAAACAAAGTAGAAAACAGTAGTTAAAAAAATGATAGTGACAAAAAAAACAAAGTTAAACAATATGCTTACATAAAAGACATTAAGTGTTTGTAGGTTAAAATTTTATACAATAGATAGAATAGATAGGTAGATAGTGCAGTGTGAAAATGGTAATACACGTATGAGGCTAACATCCAGTTCTGTTATAAAAAGTAGAAGAGTATATTTGATTTATTTCTATTTAAATTTTTTTATATGGGTGAGTTTTTTGTTGTAAGAGTACTTAGTGTTCAAGTTACAGAATTAATAATTTTCTAGATCTATGAAAGCGATATTGAAAAAATAAGAGTATTTTGTTTAAATTTTAAATTATTTGAATATGTACTCTTAACGCTGTTTTAGCTGTTTAAATTAACTAATCCGAATATATTGTTTATAGATAACATTTATTTTTGCCAAGTCTGCAAATATCTCTACAATTATTTTTTTTTTTTAAAACATACATGAATTTATTGCATCTTCTCTCACAATGAGACTAACAATAAGTTGTAAAATCTTATCACTAATTACATAATAGTAAAATTTTTATTTTAACTATACATTGCATAATATAAAATAAAATAAGTAAAGCTTATATCACGAACCTCACTTAAATTGGTGGGTTGAATTTCAGTGGAATGAGCGTAAGGTGGATTATTAAGAAATCAATTAATCCTTATGAGATAACTAAAAATAAGAGTGGTATTTACTTGAATCTCATGAATTTTAGTTAATGCCTGGATGGTCAGCTCTTTTTAGGCGGGAAGTAATGTATTGAAATGCGAGATTCCTACATAAGGGGAATATACCATGGGGCAATTATTTTAAATAATTTTTTCTGCTATTAAAAATAACAGTATTTTGTTTAAGTATTAAATTATTTGATAATACTTAAACAAAAATCAAAGTTTTCGATATTAATTAAATTAAATTTTAATATCCTTAATCAACACTTAAGTTGAGTATTCTTATACACTTTTTCTTTCATAGGAATATACCATTTTTGCGGAGTATTAAAAAATTATCGTTAAAAATAAAATGTTTGCACCACATGCTCCGCAGACTTAACAAGAGCAACCACAATTCAATTTAAACTTAAGTGCAGTTGTTGCTGTTAAGCATTCACACACAAATCAGTATTTATGTGTATATGCTGTTGCATTTATGTGTGTGTGCAGAAGTTTAACAAGTGTTTTTTGATAAGGATAAATTTTGTAGGCATATTAAGCACGTGCTTTACGTACGCTGTGTTAAACGAAAACAAAAATCAAAAAAAAATAAGTAGAAATTGAAAAATGTAAACAAACTATACCATAAGTGCATAAAAATACATACAAAAGTAGCCGGCAAAAATTTATCCGCGCAATGGCAGAGGATAAAAGAAAAGCTTTGACTGCGAGCTTTTATGCAGTTTTGGTATAAAAGCACTTTCGATGCGAATTAATGAGGCAGTTGCGATTTAATGCGTGTATAAACAAATTGTGGGAATTTGTCGGATATTAAAAGGAAAAAATATCTGAAATATATACAAGTAAAATTGCAATCGGTAGTGACTTGTTTGCATTCTGCATGCAATTAATTAACAACAAAAAAGCTGTATGGTAGCAGTTATTGTGGCATTTGTGGTTGACGTAGTGAAACCCACATACATATTTTTTAAATGAAGGCGGTTATAAAATAGTTTGAAGTTTTGCAAACAAAAAAGAACAAAATATGAACTAATTAAGTGAAAATATAAATTCATGAAAACTTTTCGTGGTTAATTAAAGTTGTTATATGTTAGCAAGTAGAGGAACTTTAATAATAAGAGAAGTTAATTTATAAAAAAAAATTCAAAATATTTATTTAGAGGTTAATAAACGATGTTATTTATTAAAAATAAAAAAAGTATTTAATTTTATAAAAAAAGACAACAATAATTCGTGCGAATATTATTGCCTCACACAAATAAAAAAAACACAGCAAATAAAGCAATTATTCTGTTGCATAAATAATAACATAAGAAAATGGCTGACATTGTTCTCACAAACAAGCATAAACAGGCTTGTCTTAATATACTGTAATCAAAGCTCTAAAAAAATAAATAAAATAAAAAAGTGTCATATTAAAAACATAAAGCAAAGGCTAAAAGCAAACGACAGAGTTTACGGTATTTTTGTTTTATTGTATGTTAAGAATGCTGTTACACAATTGTTGTCATAACAACATTTACTCTTATTAATTCCTTTTCATAACTTTGTGCTCGTGTGTTGTTGTTATTATTTTGTACTGATTAAATTTCATTACTTTGCGTGAAGAACAACAACAACAACAAACAATAATAAGAATCATAAACAAGAAAGAAAGACCAACAACAAGAACAGCATCTACAAAAGAAATATCAACAACTTTGGGGCATTTATGCATGTGTGTTGTGACTTGAAATTTATGCTTTTATGTTAATGTTGTTATTGTTGCTGCCGTTGACTGACAGTATTTGTTTTTTGGCATTTCATCTGGAGTAAAATGTAATTTATTTATTTATTATTACCTTTAACAAAAGCATATGGAAGCAGTTTCCGTTTATTAAAATGGCGGCTTAATCAAAATGTAAGTACATCGAAATTTATGAACATTATTTGTACGAAAGAATAAATTTATTCTTTTGATTGTTTATTAAATTTAAATTTCAAAAAGCACAAATTTGTATAATAATTAAAAAGCTAAAATTAGACTCAAAATTTTAAAATAATAACTTAAGTGTATATATTATTATGTTGATTCTAGTTGAGTCAGTGCACTTGAGCACTTTTACTCTCTATTAACTGTTGGGTTTCCTCATAACCCCTCTCTATGCCTTGACTGGATTACTTCATCAGATTAAGCAATAAATGTCCTCAGATCTGCATATCTCCCCATTTTGAGATTCGATAACGCGGTGTTTGTAAATCTGTCAGTTTTCGTAAATATTTTCAGGGCTCTATCCTTTATGTATTTTTTGATCAGATCAATTTTGAGATCCCTGAGAATATGATTCGTCCTAATGTACCATGGTACTTTGAAAAATCTTCTCAGACCTGGCCTTGTGCAATTTTTAGCTGGCGAATAGTAGTGCTTGAAGTCTTGCTGAACGCTACACATCTATATAGAAGTGTAGGTCGAATTATTTGGTTACATAACAGCTTCCTGTTCTTAGCATTTAGATTTTCATTTTTGAATAGCGGTTGGGAGTGATGAAGAATTTTGGCACAGCTAATTCTTTTTAGTTGACATTTGTAAGCCATGTGAATCGTTTGTGCACCGTGTTGCCTAGGTATTTTATGCTATCCTTCCAGTTTATTACCATATCTCCCACTCTCACTATCTTCTTATCCACTTAATAAGCAGCGCCTTCGTTTTTTCATTATTGATTATTATTTTCTCCAGGATGAGGTTTATATGCTCTTGAAATGTGTTGGTGATGTTGAGAGCACATTTATCCAAGTGTAGCATTCACGTATCGTCAGCGTATAACGCCAGAGTCGAGGCACCAAACATTGGGATAAATGTTGTACAGAGTGGGGGAAAGTAGCGATCCTTGAGGAACCCCTATTTACTCCCATGTATGAAGCCGCCAATGATTGAAAATATGGAAAATCATAATTTTATTATATTATTTAGTTGTTTTCACATTATGTTCCACGAGCCATGCTAGCATGGTCAAATCATTTTCTATATTATGATTTGTCAAAAGATTTTAAAGTTTGATTGTTAAACAGATATTTAGCAATGTACTGAATTCTAAAGTTGTCACAGTAAGGATATAGAGACTCATCAATTTTCTAATTTTTTTTGTTAAAGGATTTTGAGATGTTTCGAGTTTTCAGTATCCTTATCTCATTGTCATATATTTAAAATGAGTACATCAGCGTTGTTTTAAGTTTGGTATCCCATACTATCATCTTCAATATAAAAAGCATTATAAGTTGCAACTGCAAGAAATGAATCCCCAGTAGCAGATATTTAAATTCTTTCATTTGTTGAAAAGTTTATGTGGTAATGATAATATGTAGTTTAATTTTGTGCACACATATTTACTTCGATAATAATTAAATTCGATAATAATGTGAATAATTAAATACAAGAATTATCTCCAAAATCACTGATGATAGGTATTTGGCAATACTCGAAACAGCTGTATGGTCAGCCAAAAATTCAATTAATTAAAATAATATAAAAAAAATTTTTGTGGTTGTAGCTCACTACTGTTCGAAAAAACTCTTTTCGATAAAAAATTTTATTTTGCTTTTATTCCCATTAATCAGTGATCCAAATTTTTTGCAAACTTCAGTTTTTAAAAAGTTGTACTTCAGCTTTTTTATATTATTATCAATGATTATTATATATTTTAACCAAAGAGTCTTAACCAAAAACCAGTTATAATTATTTTTTATTGCGTTAAATGCTTCAGCAGCTATTTGCCTTTATATCGAGAAAGACAGTATATATATTAGTTCGGTCTAAAAGTCAATTCCAGGCAAATATATAACCCGTCCGCCACCTCCACATTTTTCGTTCACAACATCATTTTTGTTACGATCTGTACAGTAGTTCTTTTCATATTTATTCAAGATTCATTTGATAACGGTCCTACATTTTTTAAATTTTTCTTGTCCTATTTATTGAATTTTTTTTTTAAATCGGTTTATTTTTCATTAAAATTTATTACAAACCAATGTTTTATTTTTACCAATGATTTTCTTTCATATTCATTCATTTTTATTACTAAATTAATATTTTTATTATTATTTCGGTAATGTGATCTA
>NW_024033834.1:0-6983 GCF_002237135.1 Teleopsis dalmanni | reverse complement strand
TTGCCACTACGGTCACTGTGTATAGTACTAGAAAGATATGCTATGAGACTGAGTCGACCCTATACGGATTTTTGTCGATGTTGCGATTATGCGGAGATTCATCATTGGCTAGGAGAAGCTTCAAAAACTTTAACGCCGCTTTCTTTAACGACCTGACAGAACTAACATACTGCGCAAATAGAGATTTGGTCAAGTCTGTAGATTTTTCAGGTTGGTTTACTTTTACTTGATTAAGGAAATCGTAGTCTTTTCGGTAATTATTCTGTTCTGCGTATGACGAACATTTTTTAACATTTTAGCCCAAACGATTCAGCCGTTTTTAGTTTATGTACTTAACAAACAAAAACTAATTCATTTCATTGTACCTCCAGTTCAAAAAGTACCCGGATTTTGTAAATAAAACACAAATTTAAATTTTATTCCAAATTTATTTTATCTCCTTCAAAATATGCTCCTTCTGAAACGATACACATATGCCAACGCTTAACCCAATCTTCCATACATTTTTCGTAGGCCCGTGAAGGTATGGCTTTTAGTTCCTTCAGCGAATTCTCTTTTACCGATTCAATCGACTCAAAATGCTTACTATGAAGGGGCAATTTGAGTTTCAGGAATAGGAAAAAGTCACATGGATCCAGATTTGACTAATATGGTGCCTGAGCGATGACAGTGGTGCAGTGTTTGGTCAAAAAATCGCGTACAAAAATTTTCCGTAGTAAAAATCGCTAAATGCACTTGAGGTAATCTCACATTAACAGCTGCTGTAAACCAACTAATTGACAGATGGTGCTCAAATTTGTACCATATGTCAAGAAAGAGTGCACCAACAAAACAAAAAAAAGGTCTATTACTTAAGGAGTAGTTAACAAACAACAAAATCCGGATACTTTTTGAGAGGAAGGTATACATTCCTAATAAAAAATTATATTAATTGTTTTCAAAATGTATGAACTTTTAATAATATCTAACAATAAAAGAGACAATAAATATTTGAGAAACATCTATTATGATAATATAAAGTCAAAAAGGACCTTTAATTGAGGAGACTGCAAGAACCGCATGCCATATTTTAACATTTTTACATCTCTTTATCTTAACGAAATTTGATATATAATTTAAGACAGTATAAAAATATTAATTAAAATTTTTTAACAAAGCTATCAATAATATAGTAACATAAATAATAATTATAGTTAATAACATAAACTGCGAACCCACCTCTAAATTATGCGGCTTCCAAGCATTTACTAGCGCTTATCTGAAAATTATAAAAAATAATTCATAATTAGTATAACAACTTAAAAACAATATTTTTCAAAATAATGATATAAACAAATATGTTTTATTTTTTTTTTGTTTTGTTTATATAAAAATCATATTATTTATCAGTTTTTAATAATCATGTAATTTCAAAAGTTTAATAAATTTTACGGAAATTGAGTGCTTAGTGGCGTTTAATAGCATTTCATTCCCATGACAGAAGTAGTCAGAAGTAGTAGTCACACCCAACAACTTAAGCCTGCAATTATATGCAATCTGCTATTGAATTTAAATAGAACTGCAAATAAAAGATTAATAATTTTGCAACAATGTATATTGAATGGACTTGTCTAGTGCAGACGGCACAGACAGACGTTATCAAAATTTGCTCAATTTAAAATCAAATTGTCTGGTCAGTTTTACGTTTGCAATTCCATAATTCAGTGCAAACAAAAAATAAATTAAAATTAATTGCTCGTAGTAATTTCAATAATTCATTATCAATAAAACTGAGCTATTACAGTTTATGATTGACTAATGTTCAGATAATTGCGGCTATTATGTTTATCACTTGAAAAACTATCTGAAATGGCGGTCATAAATTATGCTTTATTTTTTTTAAAGCCCAGCAATTGAAAGAGATTAGAGGCAATGCTCGCTTTTTGTTTGATTTGTAAATGTCAGCGATAAGTATAGTGGAGCCTTGAATTTTTATAGAAGCTCTAGTTTTTTTTTTATCTATTAGAAATATTAATTCCACTATTTTTTGTTTTACAAGATAGTTTTGATGCATTTATATAATGAAGCATAAATGAAGTAAGACTGTTTTAAGTAGGTCTCATTCCAGATATTAGGTAAAGCAAGGTAAATACAGTGGAAACTGTTTTTTACGGTCATTTATCGCTAGTCAAGTTTTGCTTTTACAAGAGAGGTATTAGGGCAGGTAACCCTCTCAATTGAGAGGGATATTTCTATTTGATCTTAGAAAAGTTATTCACCAAAGTGAGACACTCGTTAAAAGGTTTTGGACAAGCTTAAACATAGACAAAACAGGTGCTCTCCGATGTCACCTCCTTGAGTGCCAGTAGACACGTACTATATTGGATATATTGGATAGAGTAGATTGGGCTTAGCGCTATGCCGTTCAATAGTTCAGTGTTCAGAACGTATTGATATTATATTAAACATTTCTGGTTTTTTTCATGTACTAAGTCCGTGGTTATATATTTGAGGTATAAGAATAGTTCTTGACCTGGCTGTTAAAGAAATATAAACCCAATTCCAATTTGCGTGTCGCAAAAAATTAAAATACATTGCTAAATGAATATGACCGCCGCGAATCACGACGTCCGACCTGTTGTTGCTTTGCGAGTTGACCGACGACTACTTTTTCCTCGTTGTCGTTTCGGTATATTTCATACCGTTCCTTCGTAACAGTATGATCTTCATTCACACTATTTACTAAGAAAGTTATCCTTTAATAAACGATATTTGTACAGTCAAAAATTGAAACATCTTATAAATGCAGCAACTCATAAGTGTTGGTGTTCCACAATGAAGTATCTTGGGACGCATTCTACACATACTGTTAATAGTTGTTATGTGTGTCTTAAGTAATGCAACTGCAGCAACATATTCCGATAACACCTTTATTATAGTATCTGACTTGATCAAACTTGAGACCCTATGCTCTACGAGAAGTTAACGGAACCAAGAAGAAGTAGAAAAAGAATATAGCTAATCAAAATCGCAAAAATCTCATTATCTACAATAAAGCCTAAGCTCAGTTTGGAAAATAACTTATCTTCTTCTTTTCTTATTTGGCACTACAGTCCAGTATGAACTTTGGCCTTCCTCACGATCTGCCTCCATCTGTCCCTATCTTCTGCTACTCTCGAAAAACAACCTATAGTCCTAATAAAGCTTTTGTGAAGATATGACTTATCATTGTATAACATTATAGGTAGTTGGAATAGTCACAGTTCTTATTCAAAAACAGTGTAAACTAATATTAATGCTTCTATTTATAGTGAGATACTTTAACAGATATTTTACTAATATAGTCTCATTTGTAAGATCATATCTTTCTTCAAGAAATTCTGTAGGGTTTTAGTTGATGTAAATAACTTTAGAATGATAAAAATAAATTTAAAAAAATTTTTAAGCTCTGGAAAATTTTTCAAAGACTCACACAAAAATTTACAATATTTACTTTTATTGGATTAATAAATTTGATATGTAAAATAGATTTTGTAATTTGAGATAAACTCGGCCTATCAAGTATCTGTAGAGAACCTTAAAGGTGTGAAGTTTTGTGCACGAAAATTAACGAGTTTCAATGAAAACTTTGATTTGAAAAATAAGTACAAAAAACCAAAAAACATCCAGCAACCAAAAAAGATTATGTTTAAGGCGAGCTTAAATAAAATTAAGTTTGGCCTAAAAGTAAAGTTACAAATAAAAAAAAAATTTATACCATAAAAAATAGATTAATTTGGCTAAACACAGATGTAATACGATCGCGCTACAAAATTGAAAAATGAAAAATGAATTGAATGTTAAGTAGATTTTGTAGATTTTGTAGATTTCTGTAGCCGTTCTCTTTACTTTGTAAGGCAGTGACATCATATTTTGCATTTGCATACGCGTATCTGGTATCTTTGGAAGTGTCTGTAGTGGAGTATACAATTACAAATTAAATGTCAATGAAAAGATACTAAAAACAGAATCATTTTCTAGTGCAAATGTTTACATCATTCATTGAGATTAAGTGTAATTTATTTGCTAACGAATGTTAAGGCAAATGTAAATACGCCAACCAGCGAACGTATGCGTTGCTCATAAAAGTATCTTGCGAAATTGTCAGATACTTCGATGTTTCAATGTAAAAATGCTGCCACTGACAGATGCAACTTGAAAATATCAATTTTTATTTTAGTGTTTTTTTTTTGTTTTGTTTAGTATTTCATTTAATATTTTATGAGATAAAGAAGAAAACATTTTCACAGTACATATTTGCGATTATGCCATTGTGGCTTTTGTATTCTGTTTTTTTTTAGAGAAAAAGTATTTCGTTTTGCGTATCTTAACGTTTATGACTATTTGCATTAAAATAAAAAAATATAAAATAAAATCTAAATAAACCGAAAATGCGTTATTTAGCTATTTGTAGTTTTTAGTGAGAAATTGCAACTAAGATTTTTTTTTTTAATTATCACTTTTAGTTGAAGTTTTTGCCTCGTAAATGTGATGTACTTCAGTGGCCAAAATTTGTTAATAAATTTTTTTTAAATCTGTAAGATTTTACTAATTTGTTTGGTTTATTGGCAGCCGAATATTTTTATGACCAGTTCTTCATTTTTAATTTTGTTTTTAAATCGCAAATTGAAAACCAGCCCATTTTTCCATATTTCTGCCAAATGTAATTTGGTTTTATTGACAATGCGTTAAGGCTGCAAAACATGTTGGAAATTAATTCAAAAAAAAAATATGGACTCGCAAAATTTGTTTAATAAATTATTAAATAAATTTATAGGTCAGAGCGTTGTCATGAGTTAAATTTACGCAGCTGCTGTGCTTAGCGTCTTAATTGCTTTCAAGTACGCCTCACCGAAAATTCTGAATTTAAAATTTTTATGCTGAAAGTTGTTTTAATTCATTTTATGTGTCTCCCAACCATAAATTTAATTTTTTTTATTCCAAATTGGCAATTTAATGAAGCATTTGACTACTATTAAATTTAATATTCATTTTCGAGCATCATCAAATTATATATTAATAACATTCATATTAACAAATATTTCCATAAATAAAAATTTATGTGAAATCCAATGAAAGAATAAAATATTGATAATACCACTATATACATAAATAATATTATCACAAAGTGTTTAATATATAAAAAAACTATAAGTTCAGCAGCGATTTCTGTACCATTAATAAAATCAAATACATATGATGAGTTTGAATTTCAAATACATATATATAATAGTGAGTACTCCATATCAAACATGAAATTTATTATACCATAAAGTGTGGGTTCCTTGCAAAAAATCAAATCAATCATAAACATTGACATAAATCCATAAACACTTTTTTTTTGTAATTACATGAAATCAAACAGCATTTTAAGGAATGCTGCTATTCACAATCTCTGACAAAACAAGGGAGTTTCACTTAAATCGTGCCCACTGAGTGGTTATCGGTTAACATGCTTGCAACTAACTCAGCTAAAACCTGGATGTGAGTAATTGCCATATTTAACTATATTCAAGATGAGAGTAGAAATCTTGCCACTTAACTCTTTAAGTTAAGTCCAGTTGGAAAGAGTTTGAGAGCGATACATTTTAGGCTATCTAAACTATTTTAGAAGTACTAAAAAAAAAAAAGGTTTTCGGGAAAGACAATCCTCTCTTGAGACGATTTTGAAGATACACTGAATAGCTACAGTGTATCTATAGAAGGTATATAGTATATATACTATATATAGTATATATTCTATGGTTTAGATATGTCATAGAAGAGTTAATATATACACATTTTTTTTTATTTAACAATATGTCTTTATTGAAACGCTTTAAATTAAAGCTTAACAATAAATTTTGGAATCTTAAAGACTAATAACATTATATTACAAATTATTTTATATAAACATACTATAATGAAATGTATAATAATTTGAAAATTATTTTAAGGGGCCTCTGAATAATTAGCTAGGGCTTATTTACCAGATATCACGGCGTATAAGTTGAATTAATCAGGGTGATCATTAGGAAAGCAAGATGGAGTGTGATATTAGCGAGAGGTCTAGCCAGCGGATTCAAATGGTTTTCAAAATCAAAATTATGAATGCAACGAAATTATAATAAATTAAATTAAAGTTAAATTAAATTAAAGCATAGCATCAGCAAAAGAATAACAACGTATCGTAAAATATATACATTGTGACCGAAAAGTTTCCGGAAATTTTAAATAAAACGCAAAATTCTTAATCTTCATCAATATTTATTTTATCTCCTTCAAAATATGCTCCATTAGAAGCGATACACAAATGCCAACGTTTCTTCCAATCATCAAAACATTTTTTATAGGCGCTTTCCGGTATGGCTTTGAGTTTCCTCTGCGAATTCTGTTTTACGTCTTCTATGGATTCAAAACGCGTTCCTCTGAGTGGTAATTTGAGTTTGGGAAACAGGAAAAAGTCACACGGTGCAAGATCAGGTGAATACGGGGGCTGTTCGATGGTATTTATTGAATGTTTGGCCTTAAAATCGTTGATAATGTTGGCTCGGTGCGAGGGAGCATTATCGTCATGAAAAATCCATGAATTATCCTTCCACAATTGAGGCCGTTTACGGCGGATATTTTCACGCAAACGTCTTAAAACAGTCAAATAATAGGCTTTATTGACTGTTTGTCCTTCAGGGACGAATTCATGATGCACCACACCACGAATATCGAAGAAAACAATCAGCATTGCCTTGATTTTCGAGCGACTTTGGCGTGGTTTTTTCGGTTTCGGCTCGTCTTTTCCTCTCCATTCCGATGATTGTTGGCTTGTTTGCATGTCGTACTCGTAGACCCATGTCTCGTCACCCGTTATGATGCGTTCCATGAAAGTTGGATCGGAATTGGCACGATCAAGCATGTCTAACGAGACCTGTCCACGATGGTGTTTTTGGAACAAATTGAGGTGAATCGGAAAAAGCCGAGCGTTGACACGT
>NW_024033833.1:0-6983 GCF_002237135.1 Teleopsis dalmanni | reverse complement strand
AAAGTTTTCGGAAATTCTCATTTAAAATTCGCGCGCTGTATATTTTTCGATATTTTAAGTTTATGTAGTTTGGCAGCACTGTCCTTAATTACTATGCCAAAAATGAGCGCGATCTGTCAGACAGTTCGTTTACGGCAGCTGTTGAAACCAGTTCACCTCAGTAGGGCGTTGCGAAAAAAACAATGGAAAAAAATATTGAACAAAGAGTTTGCATCAAATTTTGTGTTTCGAACGAAATTTCGTGTGCAGAATCGTTGCGAATGCTACAAAAGGCTTATGGGGAATCAGTTTTATCGAAAACTCAAGTTTATGAGTGGTACAAAGCCTTCCAGGACGGTCGTACGACCGTCGAAGACATTTCGCAACGCACTACTGAGGTGAACTGGTTTCAACAGCTGCCGTAAACGAACTGTCTGACAGATCGAGCTCATTTTTGGCATAGTAATTAAGGACAGTGCTGCCAAACTACATAAACTTAAAATATCGAAAAATATACAGCGCGCGAATTTTAAATGAGAATTTCCGAAAACTTTTCAGTCTTAATGTACAGATCAAATGACCCAAAATTTTTGTATTTATTTTGCCGTGTCCAGATAAATTTTCTGTTATGTATATCATGTATATTTTTTCGAGTTTAAAGCTCACGATTTGATATCATGTTTCGGTCAAAATATTTCAAGAACTCTATAAAGATAATTAATGCATTCACCACAATTCATAGTTTGCATATAAGACTACAAGTTGAAAAGCTACGGATTTTACCGATGTGTCGCAAATATTAGAACGAAAAACTATACTTCGATCGTAAACATTAATGTCGCTAACTCAGTTCTTGCAATAACAAAGAATCCACTTTTATCTTTATAGAACTTCCTATGTAGTTCGTTTAGTTTTTCAACAGTTGTAATATGTAGTTTAAACAATATATATTTAAAGCAGTATGAACATTTTCTTCTTCTTTCCTCTAATTTAACACATTTTTGGTTTAGTTTAGCTTTGGTTTAGCTTTATGATTTCAGTGATTTATTTTGCATATCAGTTAGTTTATGTAAAAGCTAAAATCTAAGTGTTCAAGGTTTTACAATAAGGTTTATTTTTAATTGACCTTTTGCTATTGCATCAATGATTGTCAAAAATAGAATACTAACCGGTAATCGACACACTTTGTGGGCTTGCTAAATGTGGTTTTAAACGTGGAGTTTAGGCATTATGTATGCATGCAGAACTTTCCACTTGAAGCCGTCTCAATTGTTTCTTACTTTTACTATCCACGTTATATATTGTATATATAATATTAATATGTATATAAAATTAGACCTTTGTTTTTGTAAGCAAGCTACAAAAGAACAACATGGCAACTCTAGAAAAAACGGACATTTTTCTTTTGATATCTGTTAGGTTTATATATGAAAATTCACAAATATACATATTTGCAAAACATGTAAAAAAATTTTTCATTAAATTTAGGACTAATAAATAAGTTAATATTAAGTTTTCTATACGAAAATAATAACTACACGAAATACGAATAGTTAGGAAAAACACGTGTTAACAGTTAACTCGAAATTTTGTACGTACTTTCAAAAACCGTTCACAATAGATAAAGTTTTAATCTTGGTAACCGTGCGATTTTTTAGCCTAAATAAACCAGCAGTGTTGTTGTTTTATATGTTATATATAAAATAAGCGCTTATTCTTTTGTGATGTGCTTACAAAAATATAAATATAATAAATAGAATACATTATATTATATAATAAAAATTATGTGTATTATATTATATATCATGTAATTTTGAAATAATTTTTATACAAATTAGAAATACATTTTCAAATTATTTATAAAGATGTAATGTATATCAGAGAAAGTAACTATTTTAAATTTCACTACACTTTTCAATATATTTTAGAACAATGCTGCGGTTATAGCTAAGTCGACCTAATGAAATTAAACCGGTTGTAAACGAGATTGCCTCGGTAATTAACGCTACGTTTAATATGTGAATAAAGAAATATAACATAAATTAAATTTGGATTTGGATTTGGGCAATGAATTTAAATTTTATATTAAAACAAACGAATGATATTTTAAAACATTAAAACAAAACAAAATATAAAAATCATAAAAATTAGAAAAATACTTTTTTTTTGTTTTGAAATAACTTGTTGGAATATTGGCGATATAAAATACAATTTTTAAAATGCCGCGCTCACATAATACTCGCAAACATTGTCTAGCAATGACGGGCGGATTACTAGTTGTTTCTGTGCTGACGCTGTGCTTCTTTGGCTCAACAGTTTTCTCTGGGAAAGTGACTGATCCGGGCACTGATCAGAGTACTTTAGAATTATTACATGTGGTAAGTGCAAATTGTAAGAGAAACAAACGAACAATCAACAAGTTCCAAACACGTGCAGTGCATGTTTTAAGAGATTTGATTTCAAATTAAATAATTACAAAAAATTAATAAATGCTTTAATAGAAACGATTTATCAGTTTACAATTGCAGCTCGAAGTCTTAATTAAATCAAAATTATTTACACAATTATTTGTTTATTCATTTGTTTGGGGTGTTAGGTGTTATTAAATCTCTAAAATATTATGGTGGAGTGCATTTTGAAATATCTATTAGTAAATAAATATTGCTAAAATATGATTAATTTATTAAAATTACAATAATAGAAACTATGTAGAAAATTTTAATAAAAAACAAATTTATCAAAAACTAGTTTTTGTTAAATTACAAAAGTTTTATTTAAAAAGAAATTGCTGAATATCGCGCTTATATTGTACCTGAAACCTTTGCTTGACCATGACGGATTATTTGCTTGTAAAAAAGTTTACAGTACTTCTTTTGTGTTATTGTTTCTTAGGAGTAACTGTGTTCTCCAAGGAAACTGAAGATACTGGTACTGATCAGGAATCTTTAGAACTTTTGCATGTGGTGAGTGAAAATAAGTGTTTTCATATTCAAACTAAATATAATAACATTTAAAATTTATATTATATTGATCATGGTGAAAAGTGTTTAAAAAATATTATTATTTAAATTAAACATTTAAGATAATTTGAAGAAATATTTTTTTGAAAGCAATTTTTGCTTTTATATGTGAAATTGTTGAGTTTTTGTTGTAATAATTCACATTTTTACACAGTTTTAAGATAATCTCCAAATATAATTGCATATGAACTATTAATGATGTAATGAAATTTGACGTAATAATATTTGACGTAATATAATTGATAATGAAAAATAAAAATAATATCGACATTCAATTTTTTTTAAGTTTATATTTTCTATAATATTTCCTCTCTTTTAAGGAAGTATTGATTAACAACTTACAAAAATCAGTCATTTAAGTCGGCTATATGAAAGCGGTATAGTTAAAAACAAATTGTTGAAAAGGCTTGAAAATATTGTTTACTGAAATCAATATCTAAAAATTTTTTAAATTAATTCATTTATTTCACCTCAGTTAAAATTTGGTGCACAAGGCCGCCACACCAACCCTACTTGTACTTCGTATTTTACTTGCTACTTTGAATTGCCAAAGGCCTAAAAAGCTAAGTGTTGTCAATTTGTAATCAAGTAATTTTCTACACCTGACTTATTAATTTTAATTAATAAAATGTTTATATAAATATATATACATATATATATAGAATAATATAATAGCCTGGTTTCTATTTACTATTCAAATAAGAAAGAATTAGTGAAATATATTATTTTTTAAAACACTTGAGTTTTTACCATGTTTGTAAAAATTCTAAAGTAATAAAATCTTTATTATAATGTAGACTGTAATAAACACTATAGAATTTTGGTTGTAGTTGAACTACATTACTATGCTTATTACAGTTATAGTATGTTTACACTGGTTTCATTAGACCAGTTAACTTAATTGAGATTCAAATAATTCAAGCAATCTTAAGTTAGTTTACTGATCTAAAATGCAAGGTTGTATTGAAATTTTATATAGAGCGCATGGTTAAGCATATCCTATAGTTTGGTTCTGATGTGTTTAGGTGTATAATAAAGTTTAGAAAAACAAAAACCAAATTATAAATTTAAAAATGGAATATATTAAATATTATTAAATAAATCTGTCACTTTTCCACTTTATGTAAAGAAATTTGAAAATGTTAATGGTAGCATATCAGATATTTGTTAATTTTAATATTATGGACTAATCACGATTCTATCCTTACTAATATTGTTTGATTAGGATTTTTTATTTAATATATTTTTAACTGATTTAAATTTTGATATATATGAAAAATAAGTTCTGGCAAAATTAAGATTTTTTTCTTTTGTAATTCTACTGTTTTGGAACATTTATACCGGCTGTAGTGTACCTCCACTTGTAAAGTATGTAAAAATAAAAAAATCAGTATGTAAAGCATTGGTATAAAATAAAACGCAAAAGCAAAAAAAAATTATTCATATAATTCATTATCAATATTAATTAAAATTTTTGTTACCAGTTTCTAATTTATGCGTTTCCTATATACAATATTTTTTAAATGCTATTAAATGTTTTGAAAAATTGTTGGCTTACAAATTGAGATTGTTATATGTTATTGCCTTGTGCATATATGTATATTACACTTTTTGATACAATAAACTTTAATCAAAGTTTTTTAGAATTTATTCTTATCTGTTTGATATATGTGAGACATAAAATATTTATTTTATCTTAATTTATATTTATTTCATATTAAAACTAATTTTGACTTTAATTCTAAATGTGCTCTTATTTCCAAATACATGTCTAAGTATTTAAGATTTATTTAGGTATATTGTCATTAGTAGTATTTCAAACACAAATATGATTTAAAATATTTCAATATATATAATATTTGTACTTGTAGATATTAATTTATGTTCAATTAAAGCATAAATTAAATAAATTTTAAAATTATGTCTAGTTATATATTATTGTATTTATGTTTAGCCTCTTGCAATATAAATTAAAATATTTTATATTAAAATTATGGTAGATTTTGTTATCTAACATTAACCTTGATAACTAACAAAATCACTATTTGACATTTAGAAATTTTATTTTGCATATTATTTACAAAATATTAATTTCTAACTGGTATTGTTTACTCAATTATTATTTCATGAAATATTTGCATTCTACAGATTGTTAGAAATTTTTCTTTTAATTGGAATTTAAGTTTAATGAATTATTTGATTTATATTTATAAACTTGTTATATTCATATTAATTAGCCCGCAGCTGTAAGTTAATCAATTTTATAAGCAATGCATATCTGTTTTCTTCATTATACTAACTGCAATAAGGCATATAATGTATTAATTTTAAATTAATTACAAATCTGAAAAAGTGTATGTTAAGTTTTGTGTTAGATAAAATATTTTTGAAATTAACGTATTTATATAAATTTTTTTTTAATACACAATAGTTTAGTATAATATTGATCATGCAAAAATATAATTCTCTCTCATTAATTTAAAGAGAACTATACACTGGATTCAGTGTTTTGGGGGTAGATTGAAATTCAAATTAGCATGTACTTGTAGGTATAAAATCGTTAAATTATTGTAATAAATTAGAAATTTTAATTAAGCAGAATATAAGAAATAGTCTCAAACAGAAAACAGTAATGAAAGAAATTAACACTTATAGCACTTTTCTGTATATTCTCATTATTAAAAACCCGAACGAGCAATAAAATGTGGTTAAAATAGTAAATTTAAAGATCGTTAATGTCAACTTAGATCACTTTAATTAGCAATTATATTATCATTTAGGTACTTAATAATGATTTACGCTCTTGTCGGTTAATAGTATGATACCGTTTTAATCAAAATAATATAAAGATTTGATTAAAACAGTTTCATTGAAAACCTTTCTGCAATTATGTTATTATATTATTTTTATATTATTAATATTATAAATATTACCAATGTTACACAAATTTTTAAGTATTTATTTTCAACTCACATTAATTTCATGAAAAATTAGTTGTTTTGATACTTCTCTAGTTTCTGACGACCACATTTTCGAAGTTGTTAACGATTTCATTTATTGTTTATTAAACATAACTAAACAAAATAATGTCAGCTTTAAGATCAGGCAAAGAATTACTATTACCATTAGGTACTACTATGGGCTAAGTAGACAATGTGGATGGTGAATTTTCTCATGACTGATAAAGTTAAAGATTTACGAATTGAAATAGCCTTTATTTGTTTTTTATCCATCATACCTGAAAACAATGTTGTCAGCCTGAAGATCAGGTCAGAAATTACGATTAACTTTAGGTACTTCTATGGGCTTAGTAGTAAATGTGGATGAAGAATTTTTATCCGCATTGTCTATATGAAGTGAAAGCCTAAGATCACTTGGTATATGAGACTGGAAAAGGCGAATATGCAGAGGCCACTGAAATACGAATATAGGTTGTTACGTTCAACTTAAAAAGTTAGAAAGATACACACAGGTCCACTGTTCATATTCGACAGGATTCCATTTCTGACACTTGCAGTCCAAATATTATATGAAGGTAATTTAACTAATAGCTGTTTCCAAAACACCATCAGCGATTGATATTTGGTAGTAATCTATAGTTGCTGTATAGTTAGCTAAATAATTCGTTTGATTAAAAATTAACAAAACTAAGAATTCTTACACCATTTTCATTTGAAATATAATTCTTGTCATAAGACAACAATAATTTTAAATTGTAATTCATATTATAATTACCTAATCTGTCAAAAATGAATTTTCTTATTATAAATTAATATAAAAGCAATAATATTAAAAAAAATAATATTAAACCGTTTAAAACTGAATTTTTTGATTACTTATGAATGCAAACACCACATTAAATAAATCAGATTTAAAATTTCTTGTGTTTTTAGTTGAAAATTTTTATAGTTTAGTTATTTATTTTAATAAAGTTTTTTATTTAATAGAGGCGCTCATAATTTTTATTTGCTGATATGCATTTTT
>NW_024033832.1:0-6984 GCF_002237135.1 Teleopsis dalmanni | reverse complement strand
ACACTTAAAGAAGAGTATGTGGTCTCTCCAGAAAGTGACAAATAATATTTTTTAATTTATATTATTATAAGAATAAAGTAAAGTAAGAAATAATGTTTCATTATGTCCACAATAATCATGTACTACTAATGTCACTATAATAGGCAGTTTCTCCGGTGGAGATATGGCAAGTCTTAAGTCACCATTCTTCTCATAATCTTTTAATAGTAGTTGCAAAAAAGTGAAAAAGGGATGGACATCTTTTGGGAAACTCTAGAAACTTATATTCTTGTTTTAAGAATTCACGGAAGACTACTGTTGAACTGTGTTGGATATTTCCAACGTTATACGACCGCTAGTGTACACGGTATTTTAAACTTTTTGTAAATTAATAATTGTACCAAATAATTGTTGATGTACTTCAATATTGACTAGCCACCTATTTTTTAAAATCTTTCTGCTTAAAGTATAAGGTCTGGTAAGTAGAGACATCAAGAAAAACAAAGAAATATAGTTCACATACATAAAAAAATTCAAGACAAGAATCGGGAAAAAATACAAAGTTGGATATGCGAGCCTTTTTAGGTATTTTTCCATTTTATTCAGCAGGAATTACTTCTATTTTAGGAGCTGTAAATTTTATTTCAACTGTTATTAATATACGAACTTCTGGAATTACTTTTGATCGAGTACCTTTATTTATGACATCATCTGTAATTACAGCATTATTAATTACTAAGTTCCTCAAGCAATTTTTTAATCAGAGAAATCAAAAACTAAAATTTGTTTGTCAATTGTTGTTGTTTTCAATGCAAAATTAAAATTCTTGACAGCTTAAATTATAAACAAAACTCTCGTGTGAACCAAGTATCAGTTTCCGTTTTTTATCTTCTTTGATAATACTGATCTGCTTAATGACTTAAGATACCATATGTTTCAATTCGTGGTCCGATATCTGAGCAATATGACTCATTGCTTTACTGAAATCTAGCTCTACACCTATGGTTACAGTAACTCTATTTATAAAGTTTACTATCAATACTACTGATTTTTGCTTTAATTACTGGAGTTTAGTTTAAGCATTTGGACATTTTTAACTACTGCATTTTTAAGAGGCAGTTTTTCACTTACCGAGAAATGAATTTATTGTATATTAGTTTTGGATAAGTATACTATGCAATTTTAGTACATATAACTACATTTTTATTACGTTTATTTTCTCTAATGAACTTAATTCCGAAATTCCACAAGAAAGAGTAACAAAATCGTGCAACACATAATGCAAATACAATAGAATAGTATTTAAATTTAACAATTAAAAATAAAAATATAATTAATTAATTTAATTATACGACAGCTGGTTTATGATTTCGTTTTACAATACAACAAGTGAATTTGCTAATGAACTTTCACAGCAAATTAACAAAACTCCAAATTCCAAGATACGAGTCCAGTATGCCATTAGGTCAGTTGGCTAATGAACAGTGACTCTGAGTTTCAAATTTGGCAGGGTACGTGTTCGATTCCTGTTGCTTGCAGTTTCAAAAAATTATTTATAAATAATTAAATATAAGAAATAATTTCAAAACCATTAATGATGGGTACTTGACAATACTCGAAACAGCTGTATGGTCCTCAAAAAGTTTAATTAAAAAATAAAATTTTATTGTTTTAATTTACTACTGTTCAAAATATTCTCTATTGAAAACAATAGTTTATATTAAGAATTTAGTTTCTTTCGTCAAAACCAACGCTAAAAATTGGCTTAATTCCTCATAGAGTTTTTTGGGACAAAAAAGTCAAAAGTTTATTTAAAATATATATAATGTGCAAATATATTGAATGTAATATTTTTTGTCAATAAAAAAATAATTCAATTAATAATTATATACAATATGTTGTGTGAAATATATATTATAATTTATTTGTCAAACTTTGTTTTTATACTGTGGCATCACTTAGTGTAAACTCTACAACAAATTGATACATTAAAAATATCGAAAATAATTCACCTATTGCAATTGAACCTATTCTGCTCGCCTGGTGCTGAATTGTGTAGTCTTGATTTTTGCGGATTAGGAAATTGTGTGGTCTGTCCGTCCTATCTAATGTCAGCCTAATTTATGACTGACGGTGGGTCCATCCATATTTTAAAATAATTTTTATTTATTTCAAGTAAAGAAATTACTATAGCGGTTCCCTTGAAATTGTACTCATGTGTATCTCACACAAAAGAAAGTTAACATTGCTCACATTGTACAGTATTGTATAAAAAGTTTTTTCTAAACCAGTTTACTTATTTATCGAACTTTTATTAAATTATACGTTCGTAAGTCCCATTACGGTTTAGATTTCCAGATATATACGTCTTATGATTTTGAAAAGTTATTTATTCCATTCTGTATATTGATGGCACTACAAGAATAAACCAAATTAAAATAAATGAATTTAGCAATAAAAAATAAATCTGGCAACACTGTTTATGGTGTATGCATATACTCAGCTCTCCAAAAATTTGTTAGTATACAAATAAGTTGAAGGGGAAAATATTTACTCTACACGCTTATGTGGGGCCTGCTGTTATTTGTTGGATTTTGAACGCCTGTTACTATTCATGTTTTCTTGACTAACCCAACATTTAAGATTTTTGTTGTCTGACTGTCCCCATGTCCGTTAACTTAACTTAGTTATATTTATGTTCGATTATGGACGAGGTTAACAGTTATTTAAATATTTTTTGTGTTTTAAGCACAAAAAACAAAACACCGCGAAAAAGTTTAAAAATCTTGATGTGTTTGGCATTTTATTAATGCAAATATCATGAAGTCAACAAAATTCAAAATTATATTAAAATTCCTATAATGTGAATTAATAATGTGAAATTATCTTCTGTTTTGTATGAGCATCAAATTCAAATACGAAATACTGAGATCTTCTTCCTCGTAATGGATTGGATATCTTGGAAAATGTGTTGGAGTAGATGTTAAAAATTTAATTTAAACATTTAATTATTATTAAATATTAATAGCTTTTGTATAAAATTAAGTTAATATTTTAGAGTATGCAAATTATTTATTTAATATAATTTTAGTTTTTAGGAGGACGTTATTAATTGCATTTGGGATGCAATTATATGTGAAAATGCAAGAAGGTCAAAAAGGACGGACAGACTGATAGCCTTGTTCTTTTGATCCTTATAACTAACTATTCAAATTAATATGAATAATTCAAAAATATAATTATATGTTAAATAATAAAAAATTATTTTTATTTAAAAGTACAAAATTCTATAACAATTTTAAAAAGTCACAAAGATAATCTAAATTATTTAATAATGAAGTCAGATCCAGTTTGATAAAATTTATAATAATTGATTTGTTTAAAATATAACATAATAAAAATATGATTAAACAATTTAATGTTACATTTAAAATAGAAAATTA
The DNA here is from genome assembly GCF_002237135.1 of Teleopsis dalmanni. Taxonomy (NCBI): domain Eukaryota; kingdom Metazoa; phylum Arthropoda; class Insecta; order Diptera; family Diopsidae; genus Teleopsis; species Teleopsis dalmanni. The sequence goes on along the minus strand of NW_024033832.1, from coordinate 3,562 downwards.
AGCAGACAATACCACCTCCGGCAAAATTGAAAAGTGCATGCACGACTAGATATCATTGCATATTTATTTACATACATATGTCTGCATGTATTTTTCAAGCATTTGGCAAAAATATATAATAATGCAGAAAAATCTAAATTTATGGTACATTAGCTTAACGCAATCTTTACATTTACGATTGGGTCTTTAATATGGAAGACTACATAAACAAAATAAGTGTACTGCATTGAGAAGCTGCAGCATTAGATTAATTATGAAAGCGTTAGTCTATCAAGGACTGTAATGCTTAAAAAGAATAATAATTAAAATTTATTTAATATTTTAAATTTAAAACAATCTTTATTTATAAATTTATTTATTTTAAAACTACAATTGTTTATTTTTTTTTTGTGTTTTTAGTTATTTCCTATTATTATTATTGTTAGGGTATGTGACACTGCGACCGTCGGGTTTATTGTGCCCCCTTCTGGGTTTAGAGAAGGTCTCTAAGCTCTGTTGCGTCAATAAGAAGTAGTACAGAATCTACTTTATAGAGTTTTATTGCCTTTTTCGTAAGAATATACTTTCCCAGGAGCTTATTAGTTAGTTTCTATAACAATTTTATCTTAATTACTATAAGCTAAAAACTTATATGTTAGTCATCTATCGACAAATGGTTACTTTTATTTTTAATGGAACAGCACTTATTATTTTTAATGGAATAGCTCTAATAGCTCTAATTCTCTTTTATTAAGTTCCTAAAATAATGTTATTAATTCAAAGTAAAGATAATGTGCAAATAAATATGCAAAATCTACGACATTTTATACTTTAGCAAAAGTACCTATACATATATTGATATCATAAAAATTTTATTATCTACGGTTTTCTTTGATAACAAACTTAAACAGTTATAATGAATCATTCCGATGTCTTTTGATGATAATTAAGATGCTTATGCTAATGCAGATGGTAATGTTGATGGTAATAATGATAATGATGTTTATGGCTGTGGGTTGCCACAGAGTTTGTGCACCCATAAACGCCTTAATATAATATAACTAAGTATTTTAATTAATTTGTTATTATTATTAATAATAATAAAATAATAAAATATTAATTGGAAAGTATTTCAATTGTTTATTAGCTTATCCGAGCCAAGCTAGATATAATGAGCAATTTTTCTTGATACTAAAATTAATTTAAAAATATTGAGCTAAATTTGTAAAAATAATTTAAAATTTAAATATTAGTTTAAAATTAAATTATTTATTTGAAAACAAGTAACCTCCTCGGGGAGGTATGCAGTAAATGAAATGATAATCAATAACCCAGTCAAGGCGCAAAGAGGGGTTTTGAAGAAACCTCGCAACTAGCCTCAACATAATAATAATAAATATTTATATATATATTATATTATTTATTATGTATAAATACATATTTATTATTAAGGAAAGAAATAATATTTTTATTGGATTATACTTTTTATAGAAATGTACTGTTTCTCGCAATCCTATTTGAAATCCATGTGAGATATTACCATATTGTTAAAATATATTGCTTTAAATTTCAAAATAACCAACTGAGTACTAAGACAATAACATTTTTAAGAACAAGATTCTTTTTTCTGAGGTGCCATGATTTGACAATTAAATTAAGTAAATATGGTTACTTTTTATATTGACTACATTTAAATAGTTTACACTATTAAGTACTAGTAGGCAACATATATAGTTATGGTAGTTCTTATTTATAATTTCCAACCTTAAACCTTGACATATGGAGGCTATATTGGCATATAGCCTGGTGGAATAATTTGCTCAGAGTAGTCAACTCTACTTAAATATTTTTTTTTTCTTTTTTTTTTTTATTTATTGAATCACTTAAAAAGTCTAACAATAATTATTTAAATTTTACATACAAAAAATATTATACTACTTAAACATGTATTCAAGTCTATGGTCCCACATATAGGAATTATGGTATTTTTAGTAAGATTTTAGTTGAACGCTTTGATGTGCGTTCAACTTGATATAACAGCCTTGATTCAGATTTTTACCATATATAATTTACATTGAAACGATTTGGTAATATGAAGAATATGCTAGATATATACATATGTGAGTATATATTTTTTGCAAGAACTATAATAGTTTTATTATTTAGTTACCTTACCATAATATTAAAAATTCGATTTATCTTTAATTATGCAATAGCCGATAATTAAACAGAAATATTTAAATGCAATCATATGGTTTTATTTAAATACTCTTCCTATAATATATAAAGAGTACATTAAATTTGTCAAAATGTGTGTAAACTATTTCAGCAGAAACATCCGAAATTATTTATATATAATTAACTTAATGAAACGAATCGGTCTACTTATGTCCGTCTGTCTGCTTGTATGTTGGTTTCAATGCAAACTAGTATCTCAATTTTTGAGCAAGATGAATTAGATTTTGCACATAAACTTTTTGGCAACGAACCTTGTGAAAATGGCTAAAATTATATTGAAAATAATATTAGATTTTTTGCTTTCAATAATATCTATTTCTTTCTATTTATTTAATATTACTTCTTCAAGTTGTGTCAACTTTGTGTAGATCGAGCCAAGAAAATATATGTCCGAGAGTCAGATATAATTTCCATATTTCCATGTAGGTCCATTCTGATTTCTATATTTTACAACAAAGAATTCCTTATGGTTTACTAACAATATGTGTAGGTCCATTCTTCACTCAAAGCATTAAACTGTGTTCTGCTTTAACTACTAAGTTTCGTTTGTTGTAATTCGGATTAATTAAAATTAATTTCCTTGGTATTTCATTCGAATTTTGAAAATATTACACTATTTTCAAGATTTGACAATATGGGTTAATTATCTAATATAAATTCGTAAAGTGAACCTAAAGAACCCCTATTTTTCAGATTCTTCTTCACATTTTAACATCTCGCCATTAACTGAAAATCCCTTTTGTGTACCCAACGCACGATTAAACTGTAGTTCCTCGTTACAATAGATGACGACTTCCACGGCTGCTAGCTACAATAGCTAACGTCTCTCACTGTAGTCTAATTATATATAAAGTAGTCAGCAACTACAGCTAATCGTGCGGTGTGCATTTCTAGCTACTATAACCAGTTACCCCAGATTAATCGTGCGTTAGGCATTCCTTTCAGAAGATCTACTTTCCCAATCATTAGTGCCTTTTCTTTCTCTCCGGTCATATTTACACAATAATAGACTGTTAGTATTTTCTTTCGATACGTTTGCCTCTATGACACACTTTATTGTTAAACGCTAATATTTTATTTGGTAAACGTTTAAAATAGGCCAGTCTCATCCGCATTATATACATATGTCTTTAGCGCTATACTCAATTAATATTGATGGAAGCTTTTCTAAATATTAGTGAACAACACGAGTATTCACCACCTTTGCAGCCAACCATCAGATGACCTAAAATCGCTTATACTGAGTTTTATACCAATTTCTTTAGCTTTGGCTTAAATAATTAGGCCAGATATCAAAATGTATCGACTTCTTACACTATAAAACCAGTAGAAACAGATTAAATCT
>NW_024033831.1:0-6985 GCF_002237135.1 Teleopsis dalmanni | reverse complement strand
AATTATTTTCAAATAATTCCTTATCCTTATGCAAATGATGCAAAATTGTTATATTATTCTGTTTAATGAATTATTATTATTTAGACATATTGAATTAAGAGAATGTTTTTATTTAATTTGTATGTTTCGTATTTTTTTTCATAGTAATGAAAAATTTTTATTGTGATCAGAATAAAAAAAACACTAAACAAAATAGATAATAAAAAAAATAATTACTAAAGCTTTTAAGCACGTGTGCAAATGTAAACAAAAGAAACTTTTAATAGATGTTAATGATTGGGTTTAATAAAACTAAAAACTTTTTTTAAATGTAATATGCTCTTTAAACATTCTGCACATATTTAAGTATTTTAAGAAATGTGACAACATTGCATTTATGATGAAATCCATCAAATTATGTTTGTGTATGTTTATGAGAGAACAAATAGTAGAATGAATAAAAATTAAGCAAGAAATAATTTCTTACGTATAAATATATATAAGAGAACGACACATATATAATGATCAATGCATAAAGAGAAAATCACGGAAAAGTAAATAAAGTCGGAAAGTAAATTTATAGAAGACAAAAAAAAACAAAAAAAAAACATTTAAAAATATTAGCTACAAAAAAAATAAATTTAAAAGCGACGACAAAAAATTAAATTATATTTTATAATCAAAACTAAGTTTTGTTTTATATTACGCGTACCTTATCTAAAAGTTGCAGAAAGTAATTTTACATGCAGTTCATTTACATGTACATGCGTACATTTTTAAATGCATTGGATTTCAATAATTTACTGCAGGCTTTTAATTAACAAAGCATATAAGTTTTGATTTATTTTGTTTGAGGTAGCTCTGAAATTAACAAATAATAATTTAAGATTCAAAATAGTAATTCTTTGAGGAAATTGGCTACTTCTGCTAACAGAAAGGGAAGATAAAAAGAAAATTTGCAAACATCGCTTGCACAACAATTTTTGTTGAATGTTTTATATTTTTATTGTTTGCTTTATATGTTTATTGTTAATTTTATAATTGTATTGTTTGTTTATTATGTATTTTAATTGTATATTTAAAATTTTTATTGTAATTTTTATTTTTTTTGAATGTTTTATATGTTTATTGGTTGTTTTATATATTTATTGTGTATTTTATAATTCTATTGTTTGTTTATTGAGTGTTTTGTTTTTTAATTGTAATTTTAATATTTTTATTTTTTTGTTATGTTTCTTGCGTAGTAGTTGCTTTTATTATATATTTTTATTGTTGTATTTTATGATTTTATGATTTTATGATTTTATGCTTTTTTTAAGTATTTTATGTACGGATTTTATGGTTTATACGGATTTTATGGATTTATTACTTTCGTTATCGACAGTGTAAGTAACATCTAGATTATCGACGCTGTCGGTAATGATTGCTGAAACAGTAAAAGGAATTTTTATTTTATTCATAATTAACATATCGGTGCAGATTTTTTTTAACAGTGTGAAGTATAAGAATTATAGCTGTAATGAAAATAGTGTTTGTGATCTGTTAGTTTAACATGTGTTGTTAGTAAATTGGAGCATTCGCAAGAAGTTTTTATAAATAATAAATTTAATCCAGAGAACTTTTTTTCAAGTTCACGCACCAAAATAATTTGTATCTTTTGGAAAGTTTTTTGTTGTGGAATTGGTACATAAATTATAACAGCCTACAACAACAAAAAAACAATATTAATGAAACTATGTTTAAAAAATGTGCATACCTTTTTAGTACCGAATTCAATTTCAAGGGCTCGAGTTATGTGCAAATCTCTCAAATAAGGTTTTAAGTCTACAACAACAAAATAACAATATTAATGAAACTATGTTTAAAAAATGTGCATCCAATTTGGCACAAATACATTTGCCTACGATCTCTGCTGGAAACACTAAATCTTCTAAAATAAAATACACAGCAGTTAAACTACGCGAACGGATTATTGCACCGTCTTGTTTTTACGAAAACTTTGTAGTTACTGTTATATTATTCTGTTTAATGAATTATTATTATTTAGACATATCTAAGTCTTTACGGTGCTGATATAAGTCTTCCTCTTCAAGTGGTCCTTGCAAACCCTTATGAAATATTTTTCTCATCCACCAGAAACTCCATCTCGAAAATATATTAGCGGTTGAGTAGGGATTCTTTGCGCGTTCAATTTTTCTTCTAGTCCGATTCATGTTAAATTTCTTTATTTACAGTTACGTTTGATTATCATAAACCAAAAATGTAGTAATAGAATCGGAACGTTAAGCAAATGAAGATATACCGACACAAGCACCGACTCATATGGTAAATGCAACAAAAATTTTAACCAACAGAAATTATTTTCAAATAATTCCTTATGCAAATCATGCAAATTTGTTATATTATTCTGTTTAATGAATTATTATTATTTAGACATATTGAATTAAGAGAATGTTTTTATTTAATTTGTATGTTTCGTATTTTTTTTCATAGTAATGAAAAATTTTTATTGTGATCAGAATAAAAAAAACACTAAACAAAAACTAATGTTATACAAAATAGATAATAAAAAAAATAATTACTAAAGCTTTTACGCACGTGTGCAAATGTAAACAAAAGAAACTTTTTATAGATGTTAATGATTGGGTTTAATAAAACTAAAAACTTTTTTTAAATGTAATATGCTCTTTAAACATTCTGCACATATATAAGTATTTTGAGAAATGTGACAACATTGCATTTATGATGAAATCCATCAAATTATGTTTGTGTATGTTTATGAGAGAACAAATAGTAGAATGAATAAAAATTAAGCAAGAAAATATATTTTCTACAGTATAAGATAAATACATACGTAAAAACACACATATATATGATACATATGCATACAGAGAAAAATCACGGAAAAGTAAATAAAGTTTCGGAAAGTAAATTTATAGAAGACAAAAAAAAACAAAAAAAAAACATTTAAAAATATTAGCTACAAAAAAAATAAATTTAAAAGCGACGACAAAAAATTAAATTATATTTAATAATCAAAACTAAGTTTTGTTTTATATTACGCGTACCTTATCTAAAAGTTGCAGAAAGTAATTTGGCTCCAGCCAGCAGCTTCAGCAAAAATTCACTCAAGTTGAGACGAAGAAGACGTAATAGCGCTGACGATTTACGAAGAAGACAACAAAAGCGAGGAACAGTTAAAACCTCATAAAAAAACAATATGAAAAACCGACAATATATAATCGAACGTACGAACGAAAGACAAGACGTCAAACTTTCTTTAGCTATTTTACTTGAGTTTATTTCTTTTAAATATTTTTTGCATTTACTTATTTATTAAATTTTTTTTAAATTCTGTTTTTAATAAACTTCGGAAAGTTAAAAATTTACCGAAACGTCTTGTTAAACACTTTAACGACGACGACGACGACGACGACGACATGGAATCAACCAGGCAAAATTTGTAGCAGATGTTTACTTGTTTCTCCTTTACTTGCTTTTATTTTTTATATTTTTTGCTTTTTCTTAATACAACAATATTATTTTTCATATGTTTTTGGCTTTATGCCTTTAAACAAATTTCACAAATTGTATGGTCACTTTTTTGTCTCACTGGCACATATGCGCAAGAATATGTACATACATGCAGCAGAAGCATGTATGAGAAAATAAAAAAAAAATTGCTGTTTAACTTGCATTCTCACATTCGAAAAATATATAAATGAAAATTTTAATATTAATTTTTATTTATTAATAAACAAATTAAACTTGTATATTTATACTCCAAATATTACTTTTAATGTTCGAATGTTATAGAAACAAACTTTAATTGTATGAATTTTGTTATTTTCTGTACGTTTCTAGCAGTTTTATACACTGAACATACCGAAAAAAGAGTTTGTCAGCTGCAAGTTTTATTAGCGGCAAATTGCTATATATAATAAAATCACAAAATTTTAATTTTATTTTGGAATATAAAAACAATAATTATTGTTAAATAAACTCAAATTTATTTATGTTTTAACTATTTATTTTTAAATATTCACACACAATTTTCAATTTTCGCTGAAAATTTTTCCGTACACTACAGATCGCGACCGTATTGTTCAAACGCTGTAAACGTAATAAAACTGAAACACTGAGAAGTCGTGTATATAAATCAGTTTGTGTGGATTGTATTAGCAGACTTGTATGCAATACAATCCACAATGCTCTTCTCACCAATTGTTTAGTATAGTAACTGTATGATTTATATGCGTTCTTTCTCTTTCGAATAACAAATAAAATGTTATGCAGAAGTTTTACAGTTTATAAAACTGCACAATGAATGTGGATTGTGGAAATGCACTTTAATTGATATATTTTTCGGCTTATTAGTTTTTTTAAATATTTAAATTTTATATAACATGTATAAATATAAATTATTTAAATTATTTAAATTATTTAAATTATTTAAATTATTTAAATAATTTTTTTTAAATTTTTTTACAATTTTATGAATTAAATCATTTTTAATTGCAGTTTATTAATATACGTAAATAGTAAAACCCGCAAAGCAGGAAAATGAATTTTTACTTAATAAAATTCAATTAACTCAAAAATATATTATATATTAATTATATATCAGCAAAACTAATGTAATAATTTAATAAAATTAAAAATTATAGCAATTTACATAGAAAATAACTTTCATATATAGAAAATAATTATTTTAAAGACATTTTTGACACTGATTTAAATGAATTTCTAGAGTATTCCGATGAATTTCGTCGAAATAAAAATTAAATGAACTCATAAAAGAATTTTTTAGCCGGTAAATTTGTGTAATTATTTACTATTATTAATTTATTAAGAAAAAAAAAATCTTTTTTTCTGCAAACTTAATCCTTAAATTAATTCGCAAATAATTTTATTATAAAAAAAGAATTAAATGAACCACTAAAAAGGTTTGATTCATGCATCAAATATATATGTATGTACTTTAGATAAAGTTTTTAAAGTCATTCTAAAATCAATTTTTTTTTTTTTTTGCTAAGGAAGCTATGTAAATATATAATAATATTTTATAGTATATCTAGATATCGTATAGGCTAATGTGCTTCTGATGTCGCAATTTTTGGCTGCACGTTCAAAAATTTTGTTTTACATGCAGTTCATTTACATGTACATGCGTACATTTTTAAATGCATTGGATTTCAATAATTTACTGCAGGCTTTTAATTAACAAAGCATATAAGTTTTGATTTATTTTGTTTGAGGTAGCTCTGAAATTAACAAATAATAATTTAAGATTCAAAATAGTAATTCTTTGAGGAAATTGGCTACTTCTGCTAACAGAAAGGGAAGATAAAAAGAAAATTTGCAAACATCGCTTGCACAACAATTTTTGTTGAATGTTTTATATTTTTATTGTTTGCTTTATATGTTTATTGTTAATTTTATAATTGTATTGTTTGTTTATTATGTATTTTAATTGTATATTTAAAATTTTTATTGTAATTTTTATTTTTTTTGAATGTTTTATATGTTTATTGGTTGTTTTATATATTTATTGTGTATTTTATAATTCTATTGTTTGTTTATTGAGTGTTTTGTTTTTTAATTGTAATTTTAATATTTTTATTTTTTTGTTATGTTTCTTGCGTAGTAGTTGCTTTTATTATATATTTTTATTGTTGTATTTTATGATTTTATGATTTTATGCTTTTTTTAAGTATTTTATGTACGGATTTTATGGTTTATACGGATTTTATGGATTTATTACTTTCGTTATCGACAGTGTAAGTAACATCTAGATTATCGACGCTGTCGGTAATGATTGCTGAAACAGTAAAAGGAATTTTTATTTTATTCATAATTAACATATCGGTGCAGATTTTTTTTTAACAGTGTGAAGTATAAGAATTATAGCTGTAATGAAAATAGTGTTTGTGATCTGTTAGTTTAACATGTGTTGTTAGTAAATTGGAGCATTCGCAAGAAGTTTTTATAAATAATAAATTTAATCCAGAGAACTTTTTTTCAAGTTCACGCACCAAAATAATTTGTATCTTTTGGAAAGTTTTTTGTTGTGGAATTGGTACATAAATTATAACAGCCTACAACAACAAAATAACAATATTAATGAAACTATGTTTAAAAAATGTGCATACCTTTTTAGTACCGAATTCAATTTCAAGGGCTCGAGTTATGTGCAAATCTCTCAAATAAGGTTTTAAGTCTACAACAACAAAATAACAATATTAATGAAACTATGTTTAAAAAATGTGCATCCAATTTGGCACAAATACATTTGCCTACGATCTCTGCTGGAAACACTAAATCTTCTAAAATAAAATACACAGCAGTTAAACTACGCGAACGGATTATTGCACCGTCTTGTTTTTACGAAAACTTTGTAGTTACTCGTTCACTATCTAAGTCTTTACGGTGCTGATATAAGTCTTCCTCTTCAAGTGGTCCTTGCAAACCCTTATGAAATATTTTTCTCATCCACCAGAAACTCCATCTCGAAAATATATTAGCGGTTGAGTAGGGATTCTTTGGGCGTTCAATTTTTCTTCTAGTCCGATTCATGTTAAATTTCTTTATTTACAGTTACGTTTGATTATGATAAACCAAAAATGTAGTAATAAATTCGAAGTTCAAGAAATGAAGATAACCGACACGAGCACCACTCAATATGGTAAATGCAACAAAAATTTTTTAAATCGTGAATAGCAGTAAATAGCAATGCAAAAAATTTACAACACTTTTTCAATGTTACAACAAAACTTTATAGACAATGTACGATAATTACGCGTACTCGTTCTCGTATTCGTACAACAGAAATTATTTTCAAATAATTCCTTATGCAAATCATGCAAAATTGTTATATTATTCTGTTTAATGAATTATTATTATTTAGTCATATTGAATTAATTGCTGCAAGTTAATTGCTAGACTCATTAAATTTGATGAATGTTACCAATATATAAATGAGCTACAATTCAGTTTCAGCAATGAA
>NW_024033830.1:0-6985 GCF_002237135.1 Teleopsis dalmanni | reverse complement strand
GTATTTGTGCCAAATTGGATGGCACACAAATTATAAAGGTGCATTTGGATAAGAATCTACAAACGACCATTGAGCACAAAGTAAGTGTTAAATAACACTTATTTCATTAAATCTTTTTTTGCACTTGTGTTTTTTGCTGTTTAAAATTAGTGGTCCAATGTTTCGTTTACGCTTCATTGCTCAAACTGAATTGTAGCTTATTCATATATTGGTAACATTCATCAAATTTAATGAGTGTAGCAATTAACTTGCAGCAATTAATTCAATATGTCTAAATAATAATAATTCATTAAACAGAATAATATAACAATTTTGCATGATTTGCATAAGGAATTATTTGAAAATAATTTCTGTTGTACGAATACGAGAACGAGTACGCGTAATTACCGTACATTGTCTATAAAGTTTTGTTGTAACATTGAAAAAATATTGTAAATTTTTTGCATTGCTATTTACTGTTATTCACGATTTAAAAAATTTTTGTTGCATTTACCATATTGAGTGGTGCTCGTTTCGGTTATCTTCATTTCTTGAACTTCGAATTTATTACTACATTTTTGGTTTATCATAATCAAACGTAACTGTAAATAAAGAAATTTAACATGAATCGGACTAGAAGAAAAATTGAACGCCCAAAGAATCCCTACTCAACCGCTAATATATTTTCGAGATGGAGTTTATCAAAATTTATCTTTCTTATATTCCAAATTTATATTTTTATGTATATTTGCTTATAATCTTCAAAAATTTATCACCTTTCTTTATACACAAGTAAACATATGTATGCTTATATACATATGTTCACATGTATGTATATATGTTTGTAAATAAAATCTTTGTTGCAAAGAGTTTTACATTTAATCATTGAGTATAAATATTATAGAGTAGCAATCTCGTACAAGCAAATTTTTGTATGAGGTTGCTGCTGCTGGCAACCTTTTTGCACTCAAAAAACACTCCATTCTCTTCATGTCTTGTTTTCTGAATTGCTTTGGAAATTAAAGTAAAGGGCAAAACGATTCTCTCAAATAACTCTTTTCGTCGTTTGTTATATTGATCAGTGCTTCTGCGAATTTATTAGGAAGGTATATTTAGGAAAAAAATATTACTCTAGTCTTTTTGTGTGCTTTCATATTGCATGTGCACTTTACTAGCATACATACAGTAACGAACAAAATTATTGGCACGTAAGCAAATTGAACTATTAAAAATCGCATTATTAACAGGATAAAAATAGTGCAAAAGTTCACTTTGCTTGCTGTGCCAATAATTTTGTTCATCACTGTATATGTTTACATATTTCTTTTCTATTTCTCAGCAAGTAGGTATGTTTGTATTAATTTTGCATCCAATATTAAGAAATTGTAAGCGTAAAAAGAAGATTGGTTTTTTTTGTTTCATATCAGAAACAATGCTACTATTATTTTTATTGTTTTGATTCTGATTTAAAACTGTTTTTAAAAATATGTATGTATATGTAAAGGCTTACTAATTGCTTCAGTATACACATATGTATGTATGTATATATTATGAGCTTCATGTGCTAATAAATAAATAAATAAATAAATAAAAAGAATAAATATAAAAATGTTTAACCAATTCTGATGGTGCAGTTACAACCTCATCTTCTTTCCGTATTTGGGACCAAAAATCTATTTCTCTACGTATATTATATATACGTATATATGTATATATATATATGGGAATGTAAGGAATATATGAGAATAAACCCAAAACTAATAAAATTCATTAAAAAAAACATGAGTAGCCTTTATTTCATATGGCTACTCATATGAAATAAAGCATATGAACATAATAATATGTTCATATGCCTATAACCATAAAATAGAATATATTCCTCTATTTAAATTTGGTGCTGAAAAGTGATATTTAGTTTCAATGAAATAAAAATACACAAGGGTACAAAATAGAGTACAAGGAAACAAAATCATAACAAAAAACTTACATGCACGTACTCACTATGTTATAGAGCGTTATAGAGAAATTCATTGTGCTCTCTATTTCATGTAACATTGTTACCCGCGACCCCACAGGTCTATTTAGCAAATTGAGTTTGTTTTCAGATTTCTACTCTATAATATTTATACTCAATGATTTAATCTACCGGCATATATTTTTCAATGCCTAAGGTCAAAATTATTAATGATATAAGGTGGTTGGTTAGTTGGTTGGTTGGGCGTGAAATTGTGTAGATTCTGTGTAAAGAGCGATGAGAGCGCATTAAATTCTATTGTCGGTAGTGCAAAAAAAAAATTTCATATTTCTCTTCTGCTCCGATACAAGCAGTCGTATATTTCAGTCTGCCTCTAACTTGCTACGATTGTGAACGTGTGCTGGAATTTTTTTTTGTTCGAAAAGTCTGTTAAGTTCGAATTTATCGTACATTCGATACTATATATGTAAGATAATTAAAATATATATATAAAATAATAATTAATAAGTCACGTCTTAAAAAATGAAATCTGTGGAATCTTATTTAAAAAATTATAAAGTTAAAATATTGTTGTATTAAGAAAAAGCAAAAAATATAAAAAATAAAAGCAAGTAAAGGAGAAACAAGTAAACATCTGCTACAAATTTTGCCTGGTTGATTCCATGTCGTCGTCGTCGTCGTCGTCGTCGTCGTCGTCGTCGTCGTCGTCGTCGTCGTCGTCGTCGTCGTCGTCGTCGTCGTCGTCGTCGTCGTCGTCGTCGTCGTCGTTCGTCGTTCGTCGTCGTCGTCGTCGTCGTCGTCGTCGTCGTCGTCGTCGTCGTCGTTAAAGTGTTTAACAAGACGTTTCGGTAAATTTTTAACTTTCCTAAGTTTATTAAAAACAGAATTTAAAAAAAATTTAATAAATAAGTAAATGCAAAAAATATTTAAAAGAAATAAACTCAAGTAAAATAGCTAAAGAAAGCTTGACGTCTTGTCTTTCGTTCGTACGTTCGATTATATATTGTCGGTTTTTCATATTGTTTTTTTATGAGGTTTTAACTGTTCCTCGCTTTTGTTGTCTTCTTCGTAAATCGTCAGCTATTACGTCTTCTTCGTCTCAACTTGAGTGAATTTTTGCTGAAGCTGCTGGCTGAAGCCAAATTACTTTCTGCAACTTTTAGATAAGGTACGTAATATAAAACAAAACTTAGTATTGATTATTAAATATTAAAAAAAATGTATTTTTTTTTAACTTTTTGTCGTCGCTTTTAAATTTATTTTTTTTGTAGCTAATATTTTTAAATGTTTTTTTTTTGTTTTTTTTTTTTTTTTTTTTTTTTTTTTTTTTTTTATAAAATTTTAATCGAGTTTTGACATTTTGGCTTCTTGCACTTGTCTTTATAACTTTCTTACTTTTTGTTTCTTATCTCTGATGTTGAATAAACTTTTCTGATGTATTTCTTCGTTATTTTATTACTTTTTTTTTATAATGTACAAAAAAGAAATTTGGAAGGTCAACTTATTAATTTATATCATTTTACAGCTGGTTATATTCCAGACAGAATTTCCCTTTATTCGCTTTCTGCTTGCTTATTTTCTGTCAATTAATGTAAATTTTCTTCTATGTTCTGCGTGCGTAGTTGTAACAAACAAACAAAAAATCAAAAAAACAAAAAAAACAAAAAAAAAAACATTTTCTTTTTTTCATCTATGATTCGGTTTGGTTGCATGTTATTTGATTTGAACTGCTGTAGCAACACGAATCAACCAATATTGTATAGTACAAATAAAATTTATCTTTCTTATATTCCAAATTTATATTTTTATGTATATTTGCTTATAATCTTCAAAAATTTATCACCTTTCTTTATACACAAGTAAACATATGTATGCTTATATACATATGTTCACATGTATGTATATATGTTTGTAAATAAAATCTTTGTTGCAAAGAGTTTTACATTTAATCTACCGGCATATATTTTTCAATGCCTAAGGTCAAAATTATTAATCATATAAGGTGGTTGGTTAGTTGGTTGGTTGGGCGTGAAATTGTGTAGATTCTGTGTAAAGAGCGATGAGAGCGCATTAAATTCTATTGTCGGTAGTGCAAAAAAAAAATTTCATATTTCTCTTCTGCTCCGATACAAGCAGTCGTATATTTCAGTCTGCCTCTAACTTGCTACGATTGTGAACGTGTGCTGGAATTTTTTTTGTTCGAAAAGTCTGTTAAGTTCGAATTTATCGTACATTCGATACTATATATGTAAGATAATTAAAATATATATATAAAATAATAATTAATAAGTCACGTCTTAAAAAATGAAATCTGTGGAATCTTATTTAAAAAATTATAAAGTTAAAATATTGTTGTATTAAGAAAAAGCAAAAAATATAAAAAATAAAAGCAAGTAAAGGAGAAACAAGTAAACATCTGCTACAAATTTTGCCTGGTTGATTCCATGTCGTCGTCGTCGTCGTCGTTAAAGTGTTTAACAAGACGTTTCGGTAAATTTTTAACTTTCCTAAGTTTATTAAAAACAGAATTTAAAAAAAATTTAATAAATAAGTAAATGCAAAAAATATTTAAAAGAAATAAACTCAAGTAAAATAGCTAAAGAAAGCTTGACGTCTTGTCTTTCGTTCGTACGTTCGATTATATATTGTCGGTTTTTCATATTGTTTTTTTATGAGGTTTTAACTGTTCCTCGCTTTTGTTGTCTTCTTCGTAAATCGTCAGCGCTATTACGTCTTCTTCCTCTCAACTTGAGTGAATTTTTGCTGAAGCTGCTGGCTGGAGCCAAATTACTTTCTGCAACTTTTAGATAAGGTACGCGTAATATAAAACAAAACTTAGTTTTGATTATTAAATATAATTTAATTTTTTGTCGTCGCTTTTAAATTTATTTTTTTTGTAGCTAATATTTTTAAATGTTTTTTTTTTGTTTTTTTTTGTCTTCTATAAATTTACTTTCCGAAACTTTACTTTTCCGTGATTTTTCTCTGTATGCATATGTATCATATATATGTGTGTTTCTACGTATGTATTTATCTTATACTGTAGAAAATATATTTTCTTGCTTAATTTTTATTCATTCTACTATTTGTTCTCTCATAAACATACACAAACATAATTTGATGGATTTCATCATAAATGCAATGTTGTCACATTTCTCAAAATACTTATATATGTGCAGAATGTTTAAAGAGCATATTACAGTTAAAAAAAGTTTTTAGTTTTATTAAACCCAATCATTAACATCTATTAAAAGTTTCTTTTGTTTACATTTGCACACGTGCGTAAAAGCTTTAGTAATTATTTTTTTTATTATCTATTTTGTATAACATTAGTTTTTGTTTAGGTTTTTTTTATTCCTGATCACAATAAAAATTTTTCATTACTATGAAAAAAAAATCGAAACATACAAATTAAATAAAAACATTCTCTTAATTCAATATGTCTAAATAATAATAATTCATTAAACAGAATAATATAACAATTTTGCATGATTTGCATAAGGAATTATTTGAAAATAATTTCTGTTGTACGAATACGAGAACGAGTACGCGTAATTACCGTACATTGTCTATAAAGTTTTGTTGTAACATTGAAAAAGTGTTGTAAATTTTTTGCATTGCTATTTACTGTTATTCACGATTTAAAAAATTTTTGTTGCATTTACCATATTGAGTGGTGCTCGTGTCGGTTATCTTCATTTCTTGAACTTCGAATTTATTACTACATTTTTGGTTTATCATAATCAAACGTAACTGTAAATAAAGAAATTTAACATGAATCGGACTAGAAGAAAAATTGAACGCCCAAAGAATCCCTACTCAACCGCTAATATATTTTCGAGATGGAGTTTCTGGTGGATGAGAAAAATATTTCATAAGGGTTTGCAAGGACCACTTGAAGAGGAAGAGTTATATCAGCACCGTAAAGACTTAGATAGTGAACGAGTAACTACAAAGTTTTCGTAAAAACAAGACGGTGCAATAATCCGTTCGCGTAGTTTAACTGCTGTGTATTTTATTTTAGAAGATTTAGTGTTTCCAGCAGAGATCGTAGGCAAACGTATTCGTGCCAAATTGGATGGCACCCAAATTATATATAAAGGTGCATTTGGATAAGAATCTACAAACGACCATTGAGCACAAAGTAAGTGTTAAATAACACTTATTTCATTAAATCTTTTTTTGCGCTTGTGTTTTTTGCTGTTTAAAATTAGTGGTCCAATGTTTCGTTTACGCTTCATTGCTCAAACTGAATTGTAGCTTATTCATATATTGGTAACATTCATCAAATTTAATGAGTGTAGCAATTAACTTGCAGCAATTAATTCAATATGTCTTAATAATAATAATTCATTAAACAGAATAATATAACAATTTTGCATGATTTGCATAAGGATAAGGAATTATTTGAAAATAATTTCTGTTGTACGAATACGAGAACGAGTACGCATAATTACCGTACATTGTCTATAAAGTTTTGTTGTAACATTGAAAAAATATTGTAAATTTTTTGCATTGCTATTTACTGTTATTCACGATTTAAGAAATTTTTGTTGCATTTACCATATTTGAGTGGTGCTCGTGTCGGTTATCTTCATTTCTTGAACTTCGAATTTATTACTACATTTTTGGTTTATCATAATCAAACGTAACTGTAAATAAAGAAATTTAACATCAATCGGACTAGAAGAAAAATTGAACGCCCAAAGAATCCCTACTCAACCGCTAATATATTTTCGAGATGGAGTTTCTGGTGGATGAGAAATATATTTCATAAGGGTTTGCAAGGACCACTTGAAGAGGAAGAGTTATATCAGCACCGTAAAGACTTAGATAGTGAACGAGTAACTACAAAGTTTTCGTAAAAACAAGACGGTGCAATAATCCGTTCGCGTAGTTTAACTGCTGTGTATTTTATTTTAGAAGATTTAGTGTTTTCAGCAGAGATCGTAGGCAAACGTATTCGTGCCAAATTGGATGGCACCCAAATTATATATAAAGGTGCATTTGGATAAGCTACACAACCATTGA
>NW_024033829.1:0-6986 GCF_002237135.1 Teleopsis dalmanni | reverse complement strand
TGTCTCGTCATGACCTTCGTTTCAGTTCGTAACTCTATGTTAGTATTATTGAATTGACGGACGAGCTCATAACAGCTTTCTTGATGCTGTAACAATGGGCACAATTGCTGAAGTGCTGCTGTGCCATTTTGAAACCTTTCGATCTCCTGGTGTAAGCGCTGTTAGATCATTTGGATCGGATGACATTTTTGTTATTGGCCTTGAATTTAACATGGCTTCTATTTCAGTTATGACTGTTGTCAATTCCTCATAAGTCAATGAAGCGTTGAGAATTCCTTTAATCATTAAATGTTTAGCTGACTTGACGGCAGCTTCCCAGAGTCCTCCAAAATGAGGAGCTCTTGGTGGAATGAATTTGAAGTCAATTCCCTTGTTACTACTGGTCTTAATGATCTTTTCTTTACCATTTTCTGAATAAATGGTAGACTGGAGCTCTTGTAGTTGGTTTCTTGCCCCAACAAAGTTAGTCGCATTGTCACTATAAATTGTTTGGCATCTTCCTCTTCTGCTGATAAAACGTTGAATAGCGGCTATGAATGCCTCTGTTGTCAGGTCACTCACCACTTCTAGGTGAACAGCCTTAGTCGCGAAACAGCAAAATACTGCTAAATATGCCTTTGTTGGCCTTTTTCCTCTAATTTTATAATGAATCCATATCGGGCCACAGTAATCAACTCCTGTGGTAAAAAACGGTTTAGTCAGAGTAACTCGATCAGTCGGTAAGTTGCCCATGAGTTGGTCCATCAGTTTTGGTTTTGCCTTTGAACAGATGACACAGCTGTGAACAATGTTTCGCGCCATAATCTTTCCTTTAATCGGCCAGAAGTTTTGTCTCATTATGCTTAGCAATAATTGTGGAGCACAATGGGAATTTTCTTCATGTTTCATTTTGAACATCAATTTCACTATTGAGTGATTGTAAGGAATTACCATTGGGTGTTTAGCATCATATGGCAATGTTGATGCTTCAAGCCTTCCTCCAACACGAAGTACACCTTGTTCGTCAATGAACGGTGCTAAAGTATTTAGTTGACTCGAACTGTTGACTGCTTTACATTGTTTTAAATCAGAGATTTCGTTTGCAAATTCTGAGCCCTGAATAATTTTAATTATGAAGACTAATGCATCTCGTAATTCTTTTGGAGAAAGTGTTCTTGTTGGTGATTGTGTGCGATGAAATACACGGCGAACATAAGCAATTGTTCTTTGGAGGTATCTGAATGAGTTTCGATGATCAATTTGATTTATCATGTGATCAGAACCAGTCGTTTGAATGATAATGTTAACTGTATGTCCTTGTCGTCTTTCGATATCAGTTGAGATGTTAAATGCCTTTGGGTTTGGCTGTTGCCAAAATTCGTTGCTTCCATGAAGAAAGAGTGGACCAAAAAACCACATATGTGAATAATTGAACATTTTAACCTTTATTCCTCTGAAAATGATGTCAGCAGGATTATCCTTTGACGCCACATGATGCCATTGATCAGCATGTGACATCTCTTGAATTTTGCTAATACGATTTGTTACGAATGTGTGCAATGAGGCAGATGAAGATATTATCCATGACAAAACAATTTTGGAATCGGACCAAAAGTAGGTTGGCACGTTTTGATACTTTAAATCTTGTTTAACTCTTTCTGCTAATTCGACTCCCAGCAATGCTGCGCAGAGTTCTAGTCGTGGAAGTGTCTGTTTCTTTAATGGTGCTATTCTAGATTTGGCGCACAATAGTCTCGATGTTATTGTCTTATCATTATATATTGCTCGCACGTACATAGCTGCTCCATATGCCTTCTCTGATGCATCCGTAAACACGTGTAATTGAATCGAACAGGGAACCGTCGAATTAAAAATATGTCTGGGTACTTTCACAGTATTTAATGTTTGTAAGTCATTTCTAAAACGCTTCCATTCTAGCTGAGCCTGAGGTAACAGTTCCGCATCCCAGGAATAGTTTTGTTGCCACAATTCCTGCATGAATATTTTAGCTGTTACAGTAATGGGGCCAAAAATTCCCAAAGGATCAAAAATTCGAGCTAAGTCCGATGACATCTCTGCCTTACCGCAAAATTCGTCTGATTTCGGGAGCCAAATAATGCCTAATGTTTTTGTTGGCTTTATGGCTGAGTCATCTAAATCAAGGTTGATTTCTTGGTCTTCTATCGGAATGTTTTGTAGGAGTCGTGTATTATTTGAGCACCATTTTCTCAGCTTAAATCCTGATTTACTGAGCAGTTCCGTAAGTTGTTGTTGAGTGTCTAAGGCGGTAATGATGCTGTTAGTTCCGCTTAAACAGTCATCTACATAAAAATCATTAAGTAATGCAGGTGCTCCAAGCGGATAGTTGGTCATATTATGTTTCGCAAGGTGTTGAAGACATTTTGTTGCAAGATAAGGGGCTGACTTTGTTCCATATGTAACCGTTTTCAGTCGGTAATATTGTATACTATCATCAGCACTTTTTCTCCAGATTATCAGCTGCTGTGCTGTATCTTCATCATGTACTTGAATTTGCCGGTACATTTTCTCAATATCGGCCGTAAATACAAACCGGTGTATTCTAAAACGCAACAGTATTGAAAAAAGATCACTTTGCACTGTTGGACCTTTGTGCAAAATATCGTTTAGTGCTAAACCGCTTGATGTTTTTGCTGATGCATCAAAGACAACTCTCAATTTGGTTGTAGTGCTGTCAGGTTTCAAGACACAATGATGAGGAATGAAATATTGTGCTCCTTTGACATCTTTCGGGCAAACCTTTTCCATGTGACCTAATGACTCGTAGTCATCCATGAACTTTATGTACTCCTTGTACAAATTTGGGTCCCTTTGTAACTTCCTTTCCAGAGAACAAAATCGATTGAATGCTATCTCACGCGATCTACCCAGTGTTGTGGGATCATCGCGGAAAGGTAAGCGTACAATGAAACGACCATCGTGATTTGTCTTTACATGATTTGTAAAGTGATTTTCACACCATTTCTCAGATAAAGTCAAAACCTTTTCTGCAGTCTCAATGTTATCTAACTTCCAAAATCGTTCTATCATTTCTGACATTTCACCAACTTCTCCTGTAGTAATAGCGCATGTTGGTTTAATATCTGTTGTAGTTTTAGTCTTACCAACCACCAACCAACCTAGAACCGAATTTTGTAACAGTGGCGAATTCTTTCCTATTATCAATTGTTCTGGTTGAAGTAGAGTATGATAGAATTCAGCACCAATCAGCATGTCAATTCTTCCAGATCTGTTAAAGCTGGGGTCTGCTAATTCTACATTCTGTGGGATCTGCCAATCCGAGATATCTAGGTCTCGTGACGGTTGTGCTGATATTATTTGTGGCAATACAAATGCCTCTAGTCTCGTCCTGAAGCTTCCATTAGTAGCCTGCAGTTCAACATTTACGCGAGATTTTGAGTTTCCGAATTGACGGCCAATACCTTCGATCGATAGATTTGAATTTGTGGTAATTAAAGATAACTTGTTGATTACTCTTTGGGTTACTAGGTTCACTTGAGACCCTGAGTCGAGTATGGCACGAACATCACACGTTCGTCCATTGTTTGCAATAATGCGCACCTTTGCAGTGGCTAGCAGAACGTAATTACGAGTACACTTTGCATTAGTTGTTGCTGTTATGGATGGCGATTCATTAGCGTTGATCAATGTTGTGGTTGACTTTGTGTTTGTTGCTGGTGCCCTTGAAGGTTTAGGTGACTGTTGCTCTAAATGGAGCAAAGTGTTATGCTTCTTGGCACATTTTTTACATGATCCAGCTTCACAAACCTTTGCTTTATGATCGGATTTGAAACAATTCACACATAGTTTTTGTCGTTGAATCCAATTTAATCGTTCAGGAGGAGTCATTTCAATGAACTTTTTGCAATAGTAGATCGGATGCTTATCTGTATTACAAACTTTACATAGATCTGAACAAACCATAGTTACGGCTATCCTTTTGTTGGGTTTATATACTGCATTGTCTCGTAGACCTATAGCCTCAAGTGACTGAAATCTCAATTCTAAAAATTCTAAGAATTGTTTTATTGTGGGCATCTCCTTTGGGTTAGTAAGAGTTTGTTCAAAACTGCAATGTGTATTTTTATTCAATTTTTTTAATAGTATGTGAACTAAAATTGGATCCCAAGTTGATGTTTCAATATTTAAATTATGAAGTTCACATAGACTTTCCTTTGTTGTGTCATGCATATTTTTAATGGCTTGGACTGTTGGATGGTCATATAAAGAGTTTTGAGCTGTCAAACGTTGCAAAACTGCTGATACTAGAACTCTTTTATTCTCATATCTACTTTGTAGTAATTGCCATGCCGTCTCATAATTTGCATCTGATATTTGCAAATGCTTGATGAGTGCTTCAGCTTCGCCTTGAATATTGGTTTTCAAATACCAGAGTTTCTGTGAGTCTGATATTCTTTGATTGTGTATTAGTTGTGCAAACAGATCACTGAATTGTCGCCAACTCAAATAATCTCCACTGAACTTTGGAAGAGATATTGTTGGCAAAGTAGCCGATGATTGGTAAGTTGACCTAATTGATGTCTCAATCTTGGTCGACTTACTAGTCCATTCCACCATTGTATCTTGCACCAATTGTTCAAGTGCTAGATAATGATTGCAATCAGGAGGGTTGTCTTGCCGTTCCTGAATAGTAAAATTTAAACCTTCAGCCTGATCCCATAACTTGGTAAGCGTAGCTAATTTTACTGCAAAATATTGTGGTACCTGTTGCTGGTTATCTTGTCTCACATTGTGGATGAGACGATTGATTGATTTACACACTGCATTTCGTCTGTTGACTAATGCCTGAATAATTTCATTCTCTTGACCACCAGTAGGTAATACTATTTCAGGAGCTTCAACATCATTATTTATCTGAAGATCCAACCCCTTTATTGTTGATGGTTGAGCCTTAATGGGTAATGCTTCCAGCTCTTGAGTTATTGTGGTGATATATTTGTTACCCAAATTTATGATTACCATGCCGTAATCTTGTGTGAAATAGTCCGATGTTCTTGCTAGTACATCGGCTTGTTGTAGTTGCTCATCATTAGCCTTGAAGTCAGCTAATAACTGTTCTAAAGTTGTTTTACGATCTTCGAGATATTGACGTGTTTTCCTGCTGGGTGAGTCCTTCTTGAAGTTGCGAATGATTCTGTCGATCTCTGAACCAATTGAATCCTGCTGGTCAGTTAAAGTGGATATTGATTTTGGATCCATGGTTATTGTATTTCCGTTGAAACAAGTTGTTTTCAATGAAGGTTTTTTGTAAACGCTGCTGGCTCACACTGAGTTGCTCTTGCCAATCACGTCGGGGTCACCAATGTATACCACTTAATCTGAGGTGGTATCAATGTCTGTATTTGCTTACTTTGTTACACTGACTATTAGGCACATAAACCAATAATCAGGTAGTTAAGATGAAAGGCTTGCAGGCACATAAACCGCTAGCCAAGTAAGTAAATAATTTTTATTTTGTTTCTACAGTGGTTAAAAGGCACATCTACCAATAACCAATTTTTGATTGTGAAGTAAAGACGATTGTTTTCGCTTTTAAGTTTTATTATTAATATTGTTACCTTATATAGTATAGAATTACTTACTAAGCATAATAATAATTACAATTATTGGTGACTAAAATAATGATTTAAATTTCACATATTGCTGCATAAGCATAAATACAATATGTGAAGTTATTGAACTTATAAACGTAAATATTTACAATATTTATTTGCTGCATAAGCGTGATTACAAGCGAGCTAAAATATGTTAGGTTTGTTAAACTTAACATTCTGCCCGGCTTGAATTACGTTATTCAAGAATGAATCTATGAGCAATGATTAATTTGATTTGCAATGCATTATGTGTGCTTTTTTTTAAAATATCAAAAAAAAATAAAAAAAAATAATTACAACATTTTGTGGATATATAAATACATATATAATTTTTAAACAATAAATAGTTATACAATATTATAAAATTTAGAGTTTATAGCATCATGAGAATTTGAGAAGCTATGTAATTGTTTCAGGCTCCAAAGTAAATCTTGTTCGTGGCATCGCGTTTGGTGTGAGAGTTTGTGTTGGCTGATTGACTTCTGGATGCTTTACCTGCTTTATTTTCCATATCATCCATATGATGGCTCCAACGACAAGAATTAGGGTTATGGAATTAATTGCGTAGTGGTGCATGCTGTCCGTCTGTAGTTTGTGTGGTAATTCAGCGAATTTTTCATCTTTCAGAGTATTGTGAAGTAGCTTTAACTGTTTAAGTTCATTGCTGAGATTCAATGAACTTCCTTTAAACTTTGACCATAATTCTGAGTTATTGATGACAGGTATCTCACCAAATGCAATGTAAGATTCATACATGGTGTCGGTAAGCGTTTGATGTGTCTGAATTGTAGACGTTTGGTGTTTGAGTACACAGTCGTCTTGTAATTTCAGCAGTGTTGCACCTTGTAGTTCTAAATGAGTCGTGATGCCCTTACAGACGGCCGTAACTGTTGTATTGTTTTTTGACCCGAATATTCATTGGTTCGCATGATACAGGGGACTCCAAATAATGTTCGATTTTGTTTCCTGCACATTACACGTATTGTCAGATATGTTTTTTAATAGGTTAAATTCGCAAGCGTAAACCTGTGAGCCGGTGTTATATTTTGATTGTTTATCTGAACAAAGTAGTTTGTTTTCTGGTTGCTTGAAAATCATACACTCCTTATACTGTTCACGAGTTAAGGCAAAATATTGGTCTCTATGCGGCGTGGCAGCTAAAAATGAAGCTTCTGGAACTCTTGTCATCATTGTATTGTTGACTGTTGCAGGAATTGGGACGAGATTGAATAAATCGAAATCCTCATGATCGGTTAATGGCAGTTGTAAGACAACTATCAAATGATCTTGTGTGATTCCACTTTGTGAAGACATCAACGTGTATAAATGAATAACATCCTCTTGATTAAATGG
>NW_024033828.1:0-6989 GCF_002237135.1 Teleopsis dalmanni | reverse complement strand
TATATCTTATATATAAAATTAACATTGTCAAAATGTTAGTTACCGTACTCCTCCGAAACGGCTTTACCGATTTTTACCAAATTTTATATGCGTATTGAGTAGGTCTGGGAATCGGCTACTATCTATTTTTCATACCGCTAAAGTGATTAGTGTGTCCCTATCCAGCAAAAATATCTTTATTGCTTTTACAAAAATTTTTTTATTTTTTTGACATAAATTTTTTTATATTTTTGAAAAAGAAAACTTGCTATGATATAAAAAGTTGTTGTCTATGAAAATACTGAATTCATAAAACTGCCCCTAATTTTTGCACTATCGTTGATTCCCAAAATGCTCTCATTGACCGCGTAGTTCCAGATGTACACATACAATACATAAATCATGGGTGGCTGGCAGAAAGAGCCATTAGCAGCAAAAAAAACGTGGACGTTGATGAATTAAACTTTAAGATAAAACAGACAGTGCCAGGCGACTTAATATCATACAAATCGATCGATACAGTTTGTGATACCAACGAAGTTGTAAATTATCCAGCAGAGTTTATAAACTCACTGGATTTGCCAGGCATGCCACCACACATTTTACGACTGAAAGTTGGATCACCGATTATTTTACTTCGGAATTTGAACCCACCACGGCTATGCAATAGTACGCGATTGGTAATTAAAAAATTAATGAAAAACATTATCGAAGACACCATTTTGAATGACAAGTTCCGAAACGAAAAAGTTTTATTGCCACGAATTCCAATGATTCTCACAGACAAGCCAATTTAATTCAAACGCGGTTAATTTCCTATTAGATTGGCATTTGCAAAGACCATCAATAAGTCACAACGCCAAACGATGTCTGTTTGCGGTCTTATATATAAAATTTCCATATCACAATGTTAGTTCCCGTACTCCTCCGAAACGGCTTTACCGATTTTTACCAAATTTTATATGCGTATTCAATAGGTCTGACAATTGGCTGCTATCTATTTTTCATACCGCTAAAGTGATTAGGGAGTCCCTACCCAGCAAAAATATCCTTATTGCTTTAACAAAAAATTTTTTATATTTTTGACATAAATTTTGTTTATATTTTTGAAAAAAAAAATTTTTTTTTTTAATATATTATGTAACTACGCCAACAAATACATCGAGCATTACATACACTTCGTTTCTTCGTCTTCGTCTTGCATGGCTGATGGAAAATGTACTAAAAATTTTTCTAAAGATTTCACTAATGATACTATAACAAATACCGTCGGATATCCAATATATCGTCGAATAAATCCCAATAATGGGGGACAATGGCGGGTGGTTCCATATTCGCCTCTGCTAAGCAAGACATACAATGCTCATATAAATGTTGAGTTTTGCAGTTCTGTGAAGAGCATCAAATATATAAGTATGTCCATAAAGTTTGGCGTTTGTTATTTTTATTTTCCTTTTCGTTCATAACGCTCCATGCATATACCACATACTTACACACTTATAATAAGTAAGTTACTTTTTGTCTACACTAGAATTTACCAAGAAACTAGAAATAATTTATAAGGCAAAACAACGTTTGTCGGGTTATCTAGTATTTATATATATAGCTATTGTTTACAATATAAATGCCACAGTTAGTGCATATACAAAAACAAATGCAATGGTTAATAAAGAAATTCAAATTATTCAAAATCAACAAATAAGAATGCTTTCTTCAATGATTATTAGAAACCAAATTAAGTGCTGGACTTCTAGTAAGTATGGGCAGTAAATATTATTAAATAAAGAATAAAATTTTACTGAGTTGCTATTTTAAATAAGAATGAAATCTGTATGTTGGTTCTGAAAAGACAATAGAGGGGTTAAAAACAAGTTTGAAGATTAAATAACCACAATCCATAAGAAAAGATATAAGGCGATGTTTAGTTCAAATTTTCAGTAAGTTTTATTTTAACTAATAGCTAATAATAACACTAATAACTTATAAATTAAAAATAAAAACAACAAAAAATATATACTTATATATTTTTCATCTACAATTATTAAATTACAAAAAAGTTATATTATTCCATTTTTAGTTTTAATTATTTATAATTTATTAAAAATAAAAATATATATTTGGTTATTATTAATTTTTCATTTCTTTGTAGGTGTGTTCTCTTTTGACTTCAAAGATGTTGACGACGCTGGCAGTAACGACGAAGAGGGCGATCAGAAATTAATACGAAGGTGTTGTCAATAGAAAAGTTCTCTAAAATTCGATATACGTTATTGATAACGATGACAGGGTCTCAGTTGAAAACTACAATACATTGCTGATTCTTTCTGTTATAAAAGTAGTTAACATAATACTAAATTCAATAATTCAATAATAATTATTCATTATACTACATTAATTATTAAATAAAACATCTAATATTAATCGTAAAAGATTATGTGGTTTTAATTACAGAAATGTAACGACTTAATAGAAAATGCACTTATTGCTCACTTACCTAAAATATTGGATGAAGTGCACTTTCGTTTGTATTACGGACGCAGTTACCATAAAACCTGTTTCACCTTCTTTATCGAATAAGATTTTGCCCCCATAGTTCTACGGTCCCAAACGCATTCCGGGTGATTTTTTTTTATTTTACAGTAAACACAATTTTAAATTTATAAATCAAACTTGTGAGATCTTAATTATTACTTTTCTGATGTTAACCCGAAATAAATATTTTTAAATATATATAATATCATATATTATTATATATGATATTTTGTAATGATTTGAAATATATATTTGATAAATAAACTTATTTTTATATTTTCATATATTAATTACATAATTTATTGAAAAAACAAATGTTAAAAAACAACTCTAATCTGTTGGGCCAATTTTCACTATCATAGACGTGAGATGAGCTTGACGACAACATGAACTGTCAGTTCAGTTTACACTATCATGAACTGTCATGAGCGTGAAATTTGTTTTGTTTTGTGTAAACGTACAAAATGCTTGTGTGTAGTAGTGCAGAGCACAGAAATTAAGAGTATTCAGTATTAAAAGGTAAACGTAAACATAACATTGCATATGTATGCGTGTCAAGCTGAAGAAATGCAGCAAATTTCATTGCGTGAAATTCATGAACATTTTGTTTCACGTGTCACATATGTCAAATTTCGATCATTTCCAATGTTGCATTCGTTATTTTTGGTATAATTTTGGTCGAATTTTGTTTACTATATGCTATAGTAAGTAAAAAAGCACGGAAGCTCTTTGTATGGTAAATGAAATTTATCAGTAAGATAAGCTTACTAAGTAAGCAAAATGCCCGTTTAAATGTAAAATAGAAAATATCAAACAATTATTTTTTCAATAGAATCAAAGCATGAAACTGTTATAAAAACTAATTCTAATCCTTAATTTTACTCAATTGTGAAATGAGAAATTCACAAAGTTTCTGTCCATTTTTACTGGCTTCGCGTTCCAATACACAAAACCAGTAGGAATTGAGTAAAAGATGGTAACGAGTGCGACGAAGATACATTTCATGTTATTAATGACAATATTTTTTTGTTATTAAATCTGATTTCTGTAGACATTAAAATAAACTGTTGATTAAAAGAAAATGAAAGAACTCAGTAAAATGTAGAAAACTAACGAAAACAAAGTTAATTTCAGATAAATTATTCTAATTTGTTATATGTGCATTTTTTCTAGAAGAAGGTTTAGATGTTTATTTTGTATTTATTAGTCGTGTGTTTAAGAATGTGTTTATGGCTCTATCGAATGGCTCTATGTACTTCTTGCAAATGATTTTTACTAAGTGATTTTCTTGTAACTAGCACAAGATCACTGCGACTCAAATTATGTCCCCTTATTTTTTGGCTTGATCATGTCAGCGATACCGTTGAATTTTTATGCGCTTAGATATGTCAATGTTACGTTTCAACAAATCAACAAGTCATCATGTCAACAAGTACCTAATTCGATACTTCTAATTCTAATACTGCTAATTCAATAAAACCTTTCCATCACTGTTGGGAATTGTCCGAGCTTTTGCACCACGCAGAAGACATGATAGACATAGTAAAAGATATGTAGAGTGTATTTTTTGTGTGTCCAAAAAGGATCATATTTCTTAATTACTTGCTTAGCTCGAAGTATCATTTGTTAGCTGACGTCACGATTTAACGAAGCTGAGCTGCCGCAATTGACACAGAGATACTTTGTCTGTTTTCTATGTGAAGGCGAAGGCTACTTGTTTATAATAATCCTTGTCCTCATCCTTTTGATACCTGCTTTTCCAAGACTGTGGCGATGGCAATGTTGGATGCGTATGTCATCAGTTGAATTGAGGGAGACGATGATTGAGGAAACATCATATGCGAGAACTGGACATACAATAGTCCATGCACATGTGTAATATCGTGACGAATCATCCATTTTTGCAAGAGTAGAAAGCTATACTGAACTAAACATATATTTCTTATCTCTTCTTTCAATGTTAAATGAATTTGGTTTTTCCAGTTTAGAATGATAAACAATTTTTGTGAAGATTATAAAAATTTCTTTTTTATTAGTATTATTTTACGATATTAGTATATGCAATCACAGAAGCTGTTAACATCATTACCTCGTATGGACAACCAAGACGACTAAAACGGTGAAATGTCGCTGACATGGCATCGAATCAGAATGTAGAGTCATTTGTTTAGAAAATTGCTTTTTTATGCATTTATATTATTGATCAGATACAAGCTACTCGTCGTTTATAATGTAAATACTCGTAGCAATAAAAAAGAAATATATATATATATATATATATATAAAAATTAGTATTATTAGATTAGTGTTGCACTGAATATAGCGTTACGAATATTCGAAAAATATTATTTTAACAATTTAAAAAATTACAAATTTTATCTTTGAACAGATATATGTGTATGTATAGTGTAGACATTTTTTTTAAACAATCTACAAGTTAGTTTCTCATTGGATGAAGACAATGTTATGGTATAGTAATATACAAAAAGTATTAAAACTTTTTAAGGATTATAGTAAATAATTTACCAATTCAAATTGCAATTGCACATATGTACATCTCATTTTTCTTACTTGCGAAGACATAAAGTATACAATACATCCATTAAATTTAACACAACTCGATTTGAACTGAGAAAGATTTTGGGTAGTGGTTGGTTTTTGTAATGCAGAAATAATAAATTTATTTTCTCTATTCTGAAATTGTAAATTTAATTTGGTCTGCCACAACCCAAATATCACAGTGCTTGATTCTGATGTTGAACCATATGCTTTGGCACTTCATTTCCTGTAAACCACACTTCACTGCACTTTCTATTGAATTTATATGAAATGCTTTATTTTTCACTATGACAATAGAAAAATACGAGTATTGTTGCAGTACATTTTGTAATTCCAAACATGCTTCCAACACCTTGCAGCATTCAAAAGATATTGGCAGTACGGAAAAGCTTCAATGCTGGTTGCATCTAATGCAATTGTTGGTTTGTATCCTTGGGGTAGAATGTCATTTATTTTGTTGACATTGATGTAAAAGAACACAAATAAATTTACTTCTCATCAAACCATGTTTTTTATAATTTTTATTATTTTTTTTTTAAACAATAAATTGTTCTGTTTTTAGCATTTGAAGGTAATCATTGACAACTAATTAATTCAATTTATAAGCAAAAATGTAAGTGAGTATTGAAATTTTAATGAGAAATGGGGATATGTCTTCCATAAATACTTTATATGAAATATTATGTTACAAAAATGTAATTTATTTCTTAAAATCGATATTTCGTTTTTCTTAAATACGGGGCCAAAAATTCCTTGTTCCACATTTTGAGTCTGATAGCTCTATAAAGTAACAAAGTCTAGGATTCATATGCCATCAGTGGCGAGACCATTTTCTTGTACGTTATGTTAGGTCATTGGATTTTCCTCTACATGGTAGGCACCTTGACGTGGTGTAGGGGCTTAGCTACAACTCGGACTATAAATATGAATATTCGCAATCACCTGGCATTTGTCAGACGACTGTGAATTTTTAACGTTTCTAGAACGAGGTGTACAACCAAGATCTACCTTTAGGTAGTTTTGTGTTGTCATGTAGTCTATGTTTTGTTTGTTTTATGTAGTTGTGTTTGTTTTATTTTACGTAGTATTTGTAGTAGTAGTAATTTTATGTGTATTAGTAGTAACTTTATGTAGGCTGACTGACGTGGTCCGAATGGCTACTATAACATCTTAGCGTCTCGGGGAGTAGATGAGTCTTTGCATTTTGGTGCTACTCATTAAGTTCGTTAGTCAATCGATCGGCCTTTAATGGAAGTTTAGTTGTTTGTAGGATCGATGACCCCAAAGCAGTTAGGTCATGTCTCTGCTGGTTTTGGGGTCGCCAGCAACTAGGCGGGGTGAAGGAAAACACCCTGGGTTTGAGTGAAGATATGAAACAATCTATAGTTTTTGTACCTAGGATGTATGGTGTATGGTGTAGTATGTGTGTATGTATGAATGAGACCCGAACAACCCCCCAATCTACGGTGGAACAGCTATGCCTGTAGGAACTTGGTCACGGGGCTAGTGATGACCTTAATAGCGAACTGCGGATACCAGGCGACCTCCGCTTTCAATTTGCCTTCTGTCGGTAAATGGGCTCTGCCGATGGCGACTTTATACTTCCCTAATACTCGTGGGATATCATATGGATACGTCTAATGAACAAACTAAAGGGGATGATGCTACCCTTATCGCATCAAACACTACTGCTGTCGGGCAGGGAATTAACAACGACCAGTCGACTGTTGTGTCAAAGGTCAGTGAACCTTTTGCAGATGGTGCTGTTGGGCACATCTGCAAAAATATACACGCTGTGGAAAATGTTGTTTTTTCACAGTATACTGATGCTAGCAGCACAGAAACTGAAGGGTCTGATGCTGCCTCTATTGACATTGACGGAGTCAGTCTCTGTTCTCAACAGTCAGGTGCTACTGTTG
>NW_024033827.1:0-6991 GCF_002237135.1 Teleopsis dalmanni | reverse complement strand
TACATTGTCTATAAAGTTTTGTTGTAACATTGAAACAATATTGTAAATTTTTTGCATTGCTATTTACTGTTATTCACGATTTAAAAAATTTTTGTTGCATTTACCATATTGAGTGGTGCTCGTGTCGGTTATCTTCATTTCTTGAACTTCGAATTTATTACTACATTTTTGGTTTATCATAACCAAACGTAACTGTAAATAAAGAAATTTAACATGAATCGGACTAGAAGAAAAATTGAACGCCCAAAGAATCCCTACTCAACCGCTAATATATTTTCGTGATGGAGTTTCTGGTGGATGAGAAAAATATTTCATATGGGTTTGCAAGGACCACTTGAAGAGGAAGACTTATATCAGCACCGTAAAGACTTAGATAGTGAACGAGTAACTACAAAGTTTTCGTAAAAACAAGACGGTGCAATAATCCGTTCGCGTAGTTTAACTGCTGTGTATTTTATTTTAGAAGATTTAGTGTTTCCAGCAGAGATCGTAGGCAAATGTATTTGTGGCAAATTGGATGGCACCCAAATTATAAAGGTGCATTTGGATAAGAATCTACAAACGACCATTGAGCACAAAGTAAGTGTTAAATAACACTTATTTCATTAAATCTTTTTTTTGCACTTGTGGTTTTTGCTGTTTAAAATTAGTGGTCCAATGTTTCGTTTACGCTTCATTGCTCAAACTGAATTGTAGCTCATTCATATATTGGTAACATTCATCAAATTTAATGAGTCTAGCAATTAACTTGCAGCAATTAATTCAATATGTCTAAATAATAATAATTCATTAAACAGAATAATATAACAATTTTGCATGATTTGCATAAGGAATTATTTGAAAATAATTTCTGTTGTACGAATACGAGAACGAGTACGCGTGATTATCGTACATTGTCTATAAAGTTTTGTTGTAACATTGAAAAAGTGTTGTAAATTTTTTGCATTGCTATTTACTGTTATTCACGATTTAAAAAATTTTTGTTGCATTTACCATATTGAGTGGTGCTCGTGTCGGTTATCTTCATTTCTTGAACTTCGAATTTATTACTACATTTTTGGTTTATCATAATCAAACGTAACTGTAAATAAAGAAATTTAACATGAATCGGACTAGAAGAAAAATTGAACGCCCAAAGAATCCCTACTCAACCGCTCATATATTTTCGAGATGGAGTTTCTGGTGGATGAGAAAAATATTTCATAAGGGTTTGCAAGGACCACTTGAAGAGGAAGACTTATATCAGCACCGTAAAGACTTAGATAGAGAACGAGTAACTACAAAGTTTTCGTAAAAACAAGACGGTGCAATAATCCGTTCGCGTAGTTTAACTGCTGTGTATTTTATTTTAGAAGATTTAGTGTTTCCAGCAGAGATCGTAGGCAAACGTATTCGTGCCAAATTGGATGGCACCCAAATTATATATAAAGGTGCATTTGGATAAGAATCTACAAACGACCATTGAGCACAAAGTAAGTGTTAAATAACACTTATTTCATTAAATCTTTTTTTGCGCTTGTGTTTTTTGCTGTTTAAAATTAGTGGTCCAATGTTTCGTTTACGCTTCATTGCTCAAACTGAATTGTAGCTTATTCATATATTGGTAACATTCATCAAATTTAATGAGTGTAGCAATTAACTTGCAGCAATTAATTCAATATGTCTTAATAATAATAATTCATTAAACAGAATAATATAACAATTTTGCATGATTTGCATAAGGATAAGGAATTATTTGAAAATAATTTCTGTTGTACGAATACGAGAACGAGTACGCATAATTACCGTACATTGTCTATAAAGTTTTGTTGTAACATTGAAAAAATATTGTAAATTTTTTGCATTGTTATTTACTGTTATTCACGATTTAAGAAATTTTTGTTGCATTTACCATATTTGAGTGGTGCTCGTGTCGGTTATCTTCATTTCTTGAACTTCGAATTTATTACTACATTTTTGGTTTATCATAATCAAACGTAACTGTAAATAAAGAAATTTAACATCAATCGGACTAGAAGAAAAATTGAACGCCCAAAGAATCCCTACTCAACCGCTAATATATTTTCGAGATGGAGTTTCTGGTGGATGAGAAATATATTTCATAAGGGTTTGCAAGGACCACTTGAAGAGGAAGAGTTATATCAGCACCGTAAAGACTTAGATAGTGAACGAGTAACTACAAAGTTTTCGTAAAAACAAGACGGTGCAATAATCCGTTCGCGTAGTTTAACTGCTGTGTATTTTATTTTAGAAGATTTAGTGTTTTCAGCAGAGATCGTAGGCAAACGTATTCGTGCCAAATTGGATGGCACCCAAATTATATATAAAGGTGCATTTGGATAGGAAATCTACAAACGACCATTGAGCCACAAACGTTAAGTGTAAAATAACACTTATTCATTAAATCTTTTTTCTCCGCCACTTGCGTGTTTTTTGCTCGAGTTTGTGTAGATAGGTCCAAGTTTAGATGTGTACAGTTCATTGCTAAACTGAATTGTAGCTCATTCATTATCAATTGGTAACATTCATTCAAATTTAATGAGTCTGCATTTAATATTGCAGCAATTAATTCAATATGTCTAAATAATAATAATTCATTAAACAGAATAATATAACAATTTTGCATCATTTGCATAAGGATAAGGAATTATTTGAAAATAATTTCTGTTGTACGAATACGAGAACGAGTACGCGTAATTACCGTACATTGTCTATAAAGTTTTGTTGTAACATTGAAAAAGTATTGTAAATTTTTTGCATTGCTATTTACTGTTATTCACGATTTAAAAAATTTTTGTTGCATTTACCATATTGAGTGGTGCTCGTGTCGGTTATCTTCATTTCTTGAACTTCGAATTTATTACTACATTTTTGGTTTATCATAATCAAACGTAACTGTAAATAAAGAAATTTAACATCAATCGGACTAGAAGAAAAATTGAACGCCCAAAGAATCCCTACTCAACCGCTAATATATTTTCGAGATGGAGTTTCTGGTGGATGAGAAATATATTTCATAAGGGTTTGCAAGGACCACTTGAAGAGGAAGAGTTATATCAGCACCGTAAAGACTTAGATAGTGAACGAGTAACTACAAAGTTTTCGTAAAAACAAGACGGTGCAATAATCCGTTCGCGTAGTTTAACTGCTGTGTATTTTATTTTAGAAGATTTAGTGTTTCCAGCAGAGATCGTAGGCAAACGTATTCGTGCCAAATTTGATGGCACCCAAATTATAAAGGTGCATTTGGATAAGAATCTACAAACGACCATTGAGCACAAAGTAAGTGTTAAATAACACTTATTTCATTAAATCTTTTTTTGCACTTGTGTTTTTTGCTGTTTAAAATTAGTGGTCAAATGTTTCGTTTTACGCTCATTGCTCAAACTGGAATTGTAGCTCATTCCAGAATATATTTGGTAACATTCATCAATTTAATGAGTCTAGCAATTAACTTGCAGCAATTAATTCAATATGTCTAAATAATAATAATTCATTAAACAGAATAATATAACAATTTTGCATCATTTGCATAAGGATAAGGAATTATTTGAAAATAATTTCTGTTGTACGAATACGAGAACGAGTACGCGTAATTACCGTACATTGTCTATAAAGTTTTGTTGTAACATTGAAAAAGTATTGTAAATTTTTTGCATTGCTATTTACTGTTATTCACGATTTAAAAAATTTTTGTTGCATTTACCATATTGAGTGGTGCTCGTGTCGGTTATCTTCATTTCTTGAACTTCGAATTTATTACTACATTTTTGGTTTATCATAATCAAACGTAACTGTAAATAAAGAAATTTAACATCAATCGGACTAGAAGAAAAATTGAACGCCCAAAGAATCCCTACTCAACCGCTAATATATTTTCGAGATGGAGTTTCTGGTGGATGAGAAATATATTTCATAAGGGTTTGCAAGGACCACTTGAAGAGGAAGAGTTATATCAGCACCGTAAAGACTTAGATAGTGAACGAGTAACTACAAAGTTTTCGTAAAAACAAGACGGTGCAATAATCCGTTCGCGTAGTTTAACTGCTGTGTATTTTATTTTAGAAGATTTAGTGTTTCCAGCAGAGATCGTAGGCAAACGTATTCGTGCCAAATTTGATGGCACCCAAATTATAAAGGTGCATTTGGATAAGAATCTACAAACGACCATTGAGCACAAAGTAAGTGTTAAATAACACTTATTTCATTAAATCTTTTTTTGCACTTGTGTTTTTTGCTGTTTAAAATTAGTGGTCAAATGTTTCGTTTTACGCTATTGCTCAAACTGAATTGTAGCTTATTCATATATTGGTAACATTCATCAAATTTAATGAGTGTAGCAATTAACTTGCAGCAATTAATTCAATATGTCTTAATAATAATAATTCATTAAACAGAATAATATAACAATTTTGCATGATTTGCATAAGGATAAGGAATTATTTGAAAATAATTTCTGTTGTACGAATACGAGAACGAGTACGCATAATTACCGTACATTGTCTATAAAGTTTTGTTGTAACATTGAAAAAATATTGTAAATTTTTTGCATTGCTATTTACTGTTATTCACGATTTAAAAAATTTTTGTTGCATTCACCATATTGAGTGGTGCTCGTGTCGGTTATCTTCATTTCTTGAACTTCGAATTTATTACTACATTTTTGGTTTATCATAACCAAACGTAACTGTAAATAAAGAAATTTAACATGAATCGGACTAGAAGAAAAATTGAACGCCCAAAGAATCCCTACTCAACCGGTAATATATTTTCGAGATGGAGTTTCTGGTGGATGAGAAAAATATTTCATAAGGGTTTGCAAGGACCACTTGAAGAGGAAGAGTTATATCAGCACCGTAAAGACTTAGATAGTGAACGAGTAACTACAAAGTTTTCGTAAAAACAAGACGGTGCAATAATCCGTTCGCGTAGTTTAACTGCTGTGTATTTTATTTTAGAAGATTTAGTGTTTCCAGCAGAGATCGTAGGCAAACGTATTCGTGCCAAATTTGATGGCACCCAAATTATAAAGGTGCATTTGGATAAGAATCTACAAACGACCATTGAGCACAAAGTAAGTGTTAAATAACACTTATTTCATTAAATCTTTTTTTGCACTTGTGTTTTTTGCTGTTTAAAATTAGTGGTCCAATGTTTCGTTTACGCTTCATTGCTCAAACTGAATTGTAGCTTATTCATATATTGGTAACATTCATCAAATTTAATGAGTGTAGCAATTAACTTGCAGCAATTAATTCAATATGTCTTAATAATAATAATTCATTAAACAGAATAATATAACAATTTTGCATGATTTGCATAAGGATAAGGAATTATTTGAAAATAATTTCTGTTGTACGAATACGAGAACGAGTACGCATAATTGTCATAGTTTTGGTTGTTAACATTTGAAAAATATTGTAAATTTTTTGCATTGCTATTTTACTGTTATCACGATTTAAAAATTTTTGTTGCATTTACCATTTTGAGTGCGTGCTCGTGTCGGTTATCTTCATGTCTCTGAAATTCGAATTTATTACTACCATTTTTGGTTTTATCATAACCAAAACTACTGTAAATAAATGGAAATTTACATGAATCGGCACTAGAGAAAAAACTTTGAACGCCCAAAAGAATCCACTGCTCAACCGCTAATATATTTTCGAGATGGAGTTTCTGGTGGATGAAAAAAATATTTCATAAGGGTTTGCAAGGACCACTTGAAGAGGAAGACTTATATCAGCACCGTAAAGACTTAGATAGTGAACGAGTAACTACAAATTTTTCGTAAAAACAAGACGGTGCAATAATCCGTTCGCGTAGTTTAACTGCTGTGTATTTTATTTTAGAAGATTTAGTGTTTCCAGCGAGAATCGTAGGCACGTATTGGGCCAAACTTGATGGCACCCTAGAATTATAAAGATGCATTTTGGATAATGAATCTACAAACGACCATTGGCACAAAAGTAAGTGGTTAAATACATTATTTCATTATTTTTTTGCACTTGTGTTTTTTGCTGTTTAAAAATAGTGGTCCAATGTTTCGTTTACGCTTCATTGCTCAAACTGAATTGTAGCTCATTCATATATTGGTAACATTCATCAAATTTAATGAGTGTAGCAATTAACTTGCAGCAATTAATTCAATATGTCTAAATAATAATAATTGATTAAACAGAATAATATAACAATTTTGCATGATTTGCATAAGGAATTATTTGAAAATAATTTCTGTTGT
The DNA here is from genome assembly GCF_002237135.1 of Teleopsis dalmanni. NCBI lineage: Eukaryota > Metazoa > Arthropoda > Insecta > Diptera > Diopsidae > Teleopsis > Teleopsis dalmanni. The sequence goes on along the minus strand of NW_024033827.1, from coordinate 753 downwards.
ACGAATACGAGAACGAGTACGCGTAATTACCGTACATTGTCTATAAAGTTTTGTTGTAACATTCAAAAAATATTGTAAATTTTTTGCATTGCTATTTACTGTTATTCACGATTTAAAAAATTTTTGTTGCATTTACCATATTGAGTGATGCTCGTGTCGGTTAAATTTAATATTGTATAAAAAAATATTCACTTGATCAAATTTGACACTCAATTTAACATAAAATTCACACATTTTCTTTATGGATTTGTTTTATTGATTTAAATTTCATAATAATAAATAATCTAATAAGGGCCCTCGTAAAGTTGTTCTAAGGGTGTCGGAACGCGATCGATGCGTAGGAATACATACTTGCTCTCTGACAGCTCGCTGGGTACTAAGACTGGTTGTTGACCGTGTCGCAGTCCAGGTTGAGTTCGTACATTACCTAAGTTTCTGCACAGTAACTTTACGAAGTCTGTTTCGCTTGGTTTGATTTTGACTTCTGTCAGCAACTGTACCGGGACTCTGAGAGGGTTGCCGTACTACAACAACAATGGGCTTGGCTGCTTCAGTTGACACTGTGTCTTGAAGTCCACTTAAAGCATGCTACCGAATATCATCAATTTTTTGCTGAAATAAAAGATGCCGAGCAATGACTCGTGAAGCGTGATGACATTTTAAATAGCAAATATTCTCAATCGGATTTTGGTCTTGATCAAGGTGAAGCTTTATTACGTGGTATGCAGGATTTACGTGAAGAATTGAATGCTT
>NW_024033826.1:0-6992 GCF_002237135.1 Teleopsis dalmanni | reverse complement strand
AAAAAATAGAGATGATGCGGAACTAATTTAAAATGTGAATATTGTGTCACTTTTCTTGGAAAATTGATTCAAGGGTATTATGGTGCGTATGAGTAACATGAAGGACACTTGATAAATTAATTTTTTTAAATTACTTCTGGAAGCAATATCACACTGGAAATATTTATTTTCGAAGAAGAATTTATTGTTTAATCGGAATTAAAAGTAAAAATGAAAAATTTGTGTGACGTATTCCTCTGTTTTGTTTTTACTGAAAAATCGTGTGTATGTGTTTGGAGTGATGTGAAGGATAAATAAATTTTTTAAAAGTACTTCCAACGACAATATCGTCCTGAAATTTTTGAGTTTTATGTACAATTTTATTACTAATTGAAATCAAAAATATTATATAAGAATATTTGTAGTATATTTTTTGATAATTCATTCTATGTAAATATAGCACGCATGTGTTTGATGTGTTTTATGAGAAAAAAAAAATTTGAAAAATTTATAAAAACCGGTGCCATCATGAAAATTTTTATTTCTTAGTAAAATTTAAAACTGAATCTAAATAAAATATAAAAAATGAAAAATGTTGCGTACCGTTTTGAGATATCTTTTTTTTTTGAAATTTAACGGTTAATATTAGTACTTAAATATAAACAATCTTAATTGTTTAAACAATTTCTTAAAAGTTCAACTAATTATCTTTAAAACGCAATAAATTTCAAGTTTCAGAATGCATTGTGTTATTATGAACATGCATCGCATGATGCAGCCACTCATCCCAGCTGGATCCATCCAATTTAATTAAACTTCTTAAAAATTCCGCTAAAGGACGATGACTTCTTTCCAAAGAGCCATTTGCCTGTGGATGATATGGAGTAGTTTGTATCTTTTTAACACCAAGAATTTTGCAGGTTTCTTTGAATAATTTTGATGTGAAATTAGTCCCATTGTCAATCACTAAAACTTTTGGTATATTGAATTTTGAAATTATTTCGTTAAAGAATTTCCTTGTTACTGTCGTAACTTCCCCATCCTGTAATGCTGTACATACCAAATATTTAGAAAAATCATCCTGAAATGTTAAAATTAGTTTATTCCCACTCTCTGTAGTAGGTAGTGGGCCTACAATATCCATAAACACTTTGTCGAATGGTCTTTGAGGGGTATCCGTCAAAACCATTGGCATTTTCTCTACCTTAGAGCTCTTGTTTTTCTGGCATTGTTGACATGTTCCGACATAGTCTTTTATCTGTCTTTGCATGCCTGCCCATTAAAACTGTTTTCGTATTCGAAAATACGTTTTAACAGCCCCTTGATGTCCTCCGATAGGTGAGTCGTGGAATTTCTTTAACACTTCTTGGATATCTCTTTTATTGGTTAGAAATACCGCGTAATCTTCCTTCGTCTGGTCCTTTGTATCTTCCACTTCTTCTATTTCATTTTATTCCATTTTATTTTTGTTTTCCTTCAGATATGTTGCTCTTTTATTTCCTTTCGTAACTACTGCTATTGGTAGCCGACTCAGAGCATCCGCGTTTTTGTTTGTTTTTCCTCGTTTGTACAAAATTTCAAAATCGTATTCCAACAATTTCAATCGGAATCTTCCCAAACGTGTGTCTTGGTTTTTAAGATTTGCTATACCTCTTAATGGCTTATGGTCAGTAAATATTTTAAAATGTCTTCCCAATAAGTAAGACCTAAAATTTCTAGTTGCCCAAACTATCGCAAGAAATTATTTTTCTATAGTTGAATATCTTTTCTCCGTATTACTCAGAGCACGGCTTGCGAAATAAAGTGGTAAATCAGAACCTATTTCTCCCTGAGACAATACTGCACCTAACGCTTCATTACTAGCGTCGGTTGTTAAAACAAAAGGTTTTGAGAAATCTGGATATTGAAGTATAGGAGGCTTCGTTATTGCAGCCTTCAGTCTAATCATTGCTTCTTGGCAACTGTCGTTCCATTCGAACTTTTCTCCTTTCCTTAGTAATTTATTAAGTGGTAAACACACACTCGCTGCTTGTGGGATAAATTTCCTATAATAATTCACAAGTCCCAAAAATGATTGCAGTTCCTTAACATTTCGAGGTGCTGGGATAGACTTAACACACTTGGTTTTGTTTGGATCTGGAATTACTCCTTTGTCCGAACATTTATGCCCAAGGTATACGACTTCTCGTCTTAAAAACTGACATTTCTCCGTTTGTAATTTTAAATTATTTTCTTTTAGTGCTTGTAATACTCTCCTTAACCTTTGGTCGTGTTCATTTAAATTCCTTCCTTCCAATACTGATGTGTAGGACAGTTTATCTCCTGGTAAGTGAAATACATCGTTATATTCCTTAATTGTCTGCGTAATTAACCGTCTTTCTTCATTGTTTAAACGCTCATCCAATCTTATTAATTTCAGTAATTTTCCGTACCGATCCTGTAAGTTTACTTCTTTGTTTAAATTAACATTAGGGACATTGTACTCATAGTACTCATTCATATCACTGCCCTTTAATTCAATTTCACTATTCATTTCAACTGCATAGTTGTTTGCATTCAAAATTCTTACAAAACCTATTCCGTTTTTTACTTCTGTTAAACATTCACCTGAATAGATATTTCTAACTATTTCCTTTTTATGTATTACGAGTGTTCCTTCTTTAGGCACTACTTTTACTGGAATAATCATTGTTGATCTACCTGGGATTGTCATGCTTTCTGCTATACAAATCCGACCATGATCTACAATGCTTACCAGTGGTAAAGTAGCTAATTCCTCTTTATTCTTAAAAAATTTTAAAACCTTTTTAATTGTGTCTGTAGTAGACCGGTTCCACAGTTCATCTCGACCTAGAAGTCCGTCTGCTGGTAACTGGCTACCTACTGGCACTACATGCATTTTGAATTGTAGAGCTGGAAATTTTCGATGTTCAATATTGACTGTACCCAATGTACTTATATTGCCTCCAAAAGCTCCTGTAAGACCCTTTGTGTCTTTGGTGTTTATATCTTTTAAATTGATTAACGCCTCTTTTTTTATAAGGCTGGTGTCTGCTCCCGAGTCAACTAAAAGTCGAAGTTTATTCCCCACTGCACGTTCGCAAGGTACTTCTACATAGGCATCATCAAACGATTGACTACTGCTACCTTTGGCATTGTAACTCGCTCCTTTTGCCCGTAGTACTCCTATTTGTTCAAACACCCACTCTGATTTTTCTTTCCAGTAATCCGATAGTATTGAACAATACGAAATTAGTAATGTAACTATACATGTCCAAATACTGAACATATATTTGTTCACCCTCAACACTATATTATTCAATTTCGGCTTTTTCAAATGACTAATTTTTTCCTCTGAATTTTTAAACCCTATTTGGTTGGTCAACTTTTCTTGCACTTCCTTATGTTTTATCGTGATTATACCATGATTCTTTGAATTAACCGCTTTGGCTCCTAAATTCTTCTTCTTATTATTTGTATTCGTTCAGTTCTGAACATTGTTGTTGCTATTACTTTTAGTTATTTGTGCAGGTCCTAAATTAAATTGACATTTACTTTTTGAATTTACGGCAGTCCAGTCTAATGTCTTAGACTGAGCCGGTTGAAGTTTTCCGACGGGTTTGGTACTGTTATTCTGCAAGTTTTTGCAAAATGTCCTTCTTTGCCGCACCTAAGACATCTAAGATTTGCACTCAAAGGTCTTCCACTTGGTCTGCTAAAGTTTGGATTACTGTGCTTTAAAGGTACTGAATGGTTTTGCCAGTCCCTCTCTTGTCTCACGTTACAGTAGTTATTTTGGCTCCCACGTCCTGTATGTCCCAATTTACAAAATTTATTCTGTTCATGTCCTCTCACTCCACAAAAAGTACAATACAATTTGTTTAGTCTACTGAAACAAACCTTTGTATCGTGTCCCGTCTTCTTGCAGAAATTGCAGGCCGATTTTTCTTGTTTTACTGTCTCCCTAGGATGTTCTCTACATTTGGGTCCATTTTCATGCCCATATACTCCACAATTTGTACAGTATGGCGTATTTTGTCTTTCTGGGCAGTATGCCCATCCATGTCCGTCTTGTTTACAAAACGTACATTTCATTTCTGTTCGATTCTCTGTGGTGGACATGTTTATATTTGAACGTGATTCACCCAATAATTCTTCGGCTGATTCTGCAATAAAAATTAGTTTCTGGATAGGATCATTCCCTAACCCAATAAACCTATGCTTTAAACTATTGTCTTTCAAACCCTTAATAAAACAACGTACTGTTAGTCGCCTGTATTCTCCTAACTGTGACAGAATTTCACTCTCACCTCCTTGATTTCTTATTAGTTGTTCGGTTTCATGTAGTAACGCCTCCAGTTTACCTCCAAATTAACTCGCCGACTCATTCTGTCTTTGTTTGGTACAAGTTAGATCATTCCTTATGTGCTCCAATGTACGTTTCCTGAGGTATGTACGTTTAACCGCCTCACACAATTCATTTACTGTGTTGAATGGTCTGCTCGCGATATTCTCGTAAGCTACACCCACTAATCTTTGTTTTATATAGCTTACGACATACTGTGCTCCCTCTTGCGGTAGTGCTTGTTGTACCAGTTCACAACCCGCAATAAACTTGTGTACTTCACTCCGTAGATCGGGTCCTTCTGTGCCCGTGAAATACGGTACCACCTTGGTTACTATTTCCATGATTGCCGTAATCGACACCATAACTTTTTTTTCGTTTTGGTTTGTTTCCACCATTGTTCTCAGTAACTGTTTTGTTTGTCCGCACTTCGCTAGTTCTTTCTTTAAATCACCAATTTGTGCTGTTAGCTTTTTAATTTCGTTTTCCCTAATGTGTTCTGTACCTTCTGAGTCCAAGATTATACTGATGTCTTGTTCCGTTTTTCCCTGAATCGGCTGCCAAATTATTATGTTGTTGGCGTTGTATATGTTATAATGCTGTAAACTCCCACGTAGGTAGGTGACGTTGTCGTCTCACGTTGCACGTTTTATATTGTATGTTTATAAAAACGTGTGTCTACCGGCTGCACCAATTATGTTGTGGTTTTTGGTGATGGAAGAACGTGAATACGCCAAATTAAAATCTGGACTCAATGTTGTATCTTCAGTTAGTTGAAATTCTTCTTCATCTAACTACAATTGTATATGTTGTTTTTTTCTCCGTCTAGTTATATAGTCATATAACTTATTCGGTTATACATGTAGATAAACTTCACTATTTTTTTATTTGTTTAAGGAAAAGAAAGTCATTGATCTATTTTCCATGTATATTATCTTTATTTCACTTGTTATTTCAGTTGTTTTCTGTTGTATACAATTTTTCTTTTCTATTTTCCAATTTTCTTAGTATAAAAGTTTATAACTAATTTTACACTTTTAAAAGTTTAATTATCAGTTTTAAACAACTTATTTAACTTTAAAATACACTAAAGTTATATTTCAAATATTAACACGTCCTTAGTTACTAATAAAACCCTTCGTACTTGAGTTTTATTTGCAAGATTAATTCCACACAACTGTTTTACGCATCAGCGTCTCAGTCATCACACCAAAAACTCAACTCTCTAACTCCCTTTTTGTGTTTTTAATTCTATCTTATATACCTAAATTTGATGCAAAAATCCAATATATGACCTTCAAATTACCCTAGTTACCTTATTGGGCTTTTCCATAGTTTCATTTACTTTGCTAAATTTGCAAAGTTTTTATTATTATAAGAATGCTCTACATATTTTTGCAATTCTTCCGTATTTACATTTTCAAAGTCACTTACATCGTGACACCAATTATTAACCAAATACCAAAACTCAGCATTTCTTATCGTCGAACTGACGGTCTGATGCTTTGGTTCTAGTCAACAACTGCCCAGATGCAAATAACCTTGCCTATTTTTAGGGAAAATGTACGATCACCTAAGATCGTACACACTATCTTACGGAAAAACTGCCAAAACCCGTGAAATTAAATAAAATAAATATTTAACTCACAACATTCCTTCCCCCTATGATGAACATTGTGGCACACAGTGTTATATATCTAACGGTCTATATTAAACTTGCATCAAATTTAGGTTTACATTTTAAATTTTTCATTTAAATTTTAAAATCTTAAATCTTTATTACATTTTAATTTTTTCATAAAATTATTTTTATATGTATTATATAAAAAAAAAATAACAATTTGTATACGTCAAAAAATATTTCCTGACATTTTTACTCTTCATAAACTACTTATTAGTTAAAAAATTTATTCTTATTAAAATAGTTTAAGAAATGTTTACTCTTGAAATTTGTAAATTTCTTTATTATTGTGTTCTGTTGTTTATTATGATTATTATTATAAACTACTTATTAGTCAAAAATTTATTTAGATTATAATAAATAATGAAAATGTTGAGTCAAACAAAAAATATTTATTTAAGTTTTCTAGTTTCATTTTTTTTTTACTTTTCCCCCCGGAAAAACAGGAACCTTCATCTCCTAATTGTAAACCTACAACTCCTAAAAATTAAAACTAAAGACTAAATTTAAAAAAAACTTGTTAATAGTTATAATTTTGTCTATCTTTTATGTAATTTAAGTAGATTATTGTGGAATATTCTTTCCCATCCTGAAATTATAACCTTAGCATTTACTGGACTAGTAATTTCTGTTACTGGGAAAGGTCCCACCCAAATAGGTGAAAACTTATTTCTTCTACTTGTATTCTTCAACCATACCCTATCTCCTACTTTAAACATTCTATTTTTAGAATTTTTATCATAGTTGATCTTTGCTTTAAGTTTCGCCAACTCCTGATTTTTTCGAACCACGTCGTATGAGCGTTGAATTTGATATTTCAGAATTTTTGAAAAATCGTCGTGGTTGTATAATGGTGTTGGTTTTCTTTTTAATGTTATAGGAATCTCGAAATCGAACCCAAATAGTGTTTTCGATGGTGTCTGCTTTGTTGCAGAATGCACAGTGTTATTATGAACATGCATCGCATGATGCAACCACTCATCCCAG
>NW_024033825.1:0-6995 GCF_002237135.1 Teleopsis dalmanni | reverse complement strand
CAGTGGCGTAATTACAGGGAAGCAACTGGAAGCAACGCTTTCGGGCCCCCGAATTTAGGGGGCCCCACTATAAATTTTTGTATTCATTGTATTTATTTTTAATAAATTCTCAAAAGTGGGACGAAACGTTTTTTGTTGGATTAACTTCATATTGCATTTTATAAAAGATACGTAAATTTTAAATTTAAAGTACATAATATGTATGTACTTCAAATAAAATATTAAACCTATTTATAAAATAAAAAAATTTTTCTAAGAAAAATATGTGTCTTAATCGAGAGACTTATATGGAAGCTATATCTAGATTTAAACCTATTTGAAAATAATTTTGTACGTTGTCTTTTGCAAATATCAGTACTGTATACACCAAATTTCATTTGAATACCTTTATTAAAAATGGAGAAACCTCATATCCGATTGTTAAGTTTATATCACAGATACAAGAAATAGACGTCCAATTTCAATCAAACCAAATGGCTCCCGAAAAGTATGTGTGTAAAGTTTCGTTCGAAGAGTTCAAAAGCTGAGAGAGTAGTTTGAACTGAAAAAGTATATATATATTGTACTGATATATACTTAATGGTATTTCCGACGTTTCTTTTAATGCGTTACGAAAATCTTGACTAACCTTATATATCCTTTTCACATTTTTTCGTGTAAAGAGTATAAAAATAGGGGCCCCTTAATATGTTGGTAGGGGCCCCTTAGTTAGAATTTGCTTACAGGCCTAAAAAATGTAGTTACGCCACTGGTGGTGTGTGTCAACTCACGATTCTCTACCACTAACCATCAAATCAGTATTCGCTAAGATACACACAAACCTATAAAATCAGATATATTCGCAAAAATTATATAAGGAAAAACCTGTTCACGTCACAAATGTCAGTTGTGACAGTTTCAAGGGTCAAAATATAAACGAAATACGACCGTTGGGATGACGCCAACAGGATACAAAGTGATACGTTGATGCTATGCGAAACGAGACGACTCACCGCTATACCGTCTATACGGTATAATGCGATATATGCTGATGTGAGGTGATGATAAATATTGTGCGCTTTGGAACCAACTGCAAAGCTGGAAATGTTGAAGTCGTCCTTTCTGCTAATGTGGTTGTTGCTTGTGTTTTTGCTGGTGTGCTCGTTCGTATTTAGCATAAAATAAAAATTACTTTGTAACTTTGAATTTGGTAGCACAAAGTATGGTAATTCTTTAGTATTTCTATTTTTTATTTTATGGTTTAGATTATCATAATTATTGTAATACTTTTGGTTGCGCCGGTGGGATTTTACTTCAGTCATTCCCATTTCTGTGTACTTTTTATTGCTAAACTTATTTTCCTAAATAAATGTTAAGTTGGTTTTTCGTTTAGGGTGAAGTGTGCTGTAGCCTTAAAGTTGGTGGATGTAGTTTTGGTTATGATTAAAGGTGAGCTTTTGGCATAAGAGAGCAGCAAGGCGTTCATGTGGAAGAAGTTCATTTTTCTGTGCCAAGAGGGATATATGAAATTTAAACATGATGGCAGGCATAAATTATACGTGTTTCAAAATATTGTTTATATAAAATAAAAACTTTTGTAAATAACTTTAATAATTTAAACTATGCAACAATAATCGATAAAAATTTTATTGGAGAGGAAAAGTTGTGAGGCTAAAGTTGTTCATTGTTAAATGTACATATATTCAAAATGTTAATAAATTTCAGCTACCTCTTAGATTTGGAGGTATGCCACAATAAAAAAGAGTGATAAATAAAATTAAACTTATCATTTCTTATAATTTTTATTTGATCTTGAAGAACATGTTATGGATTAATTATATAAAACGAAAAGTGATAAAGACTTCATAATTTGAACTAGATATGTAGGTAAAAGAAACTGGGAACAATTAATTGAGTTTAGTTGCTCATCTAAATATCATAATAGTATGACAGGTGTTTGTAATAATGAATTGGTTATAGACATGTCATGACAGAATCCTCAAAGATCTAGTACAACAACACAAATCTTACTTCAAAACTTTGAATTTGATACTAACATAAACATATGTATGTAGGTGAAGAAGTATTTTTAAAAGCAAATATATTCAGTTATTTGTCTTGAATAAGAGTTCGAGGATTTTTACATTCTCCAATGACACGATATTGTTTAGAAATATATGTATGTATGTATGTATGCCAAAATGTTTGTTGACATGCACAAATATTTTTACTTATTTCTTATATACAAATTATTGTTTTTATTTTTCATTAATTAAATTTTTATAATATTTAATATTAAATTTATTTTTAACGTCCGTTTTGTCGAAAGTAAATTATTAATATTAACTATTGTTTACAATAGAGCGGTATTTCGAACAGTGCAAGATAAAAATTAATATATTTTTCATCTATTATGTATATATGTATTTTGGTATATATGTACATACATATATGTTGTTATATATTGTCACATGTATTTTTTGATATTCAACAATATTTACATTCACATGTGCTTTTAATATTTTCTAGAACAGGGGTGTTTAAATCACGGCCCACGGGCCAGATCCGGTACGCGGCTAACATATATATATGCGGACCGCCACATCTTTCTAATCTACCACAATTACGCAAATTTTCTCTTGATATAATTTGGTAAAATTATATTATTTTATTTTTATGGTATCCTAAAAATTGATTTCAAATGAATAAATTGAGAGAAATAAATTTATCAGTAATTTGTATTGGCCCGCGAACGTATGTAGGCTGGACAGCCCTGCTCTAGAAAATACAAATATGTACGTATTATTTTCCTATTAATTTCTTTCGCAACAAAGATTTGTATGTATAGCGAAAAGGTGAAAGCGTGTGTAAAAATGTCGCCAAAACCTAAGCCGGTACGTATCAAATCTTGAAACTGCATGGTCATTTAAAACTAACCCAAAAAATTCACATGTTCTATTATGATGGCGAATTTATTACAATAGAGTGTCCATGTAAGTAATAATATGAGTATTAATTTTAGTATTAAATATTTGTTTTAAATTTGGCCGGGCTTTACAAATATTTGTATTAATTGTAACACTGAAGATGGTCTACAAAGTAGACCGAAATATTTGTTAATTAATAAAATATATTACATCAAGTAATAAATGTGATATTTTATTTAATTTAAAATTTGTGTTTTTATACAATAAAAATTATTATATAAAAACAAAATTTGAAACCACGACCTAAAGCCCGGCCAAATTTAAAACATAAATATTGAGGTCGACACTAATAAAAACATTAAATATTTGTTTAATAATTTTGAATATATAAAAAAATGTGTAAAATAATATGAACATGGCATTGTCTAAACATATCACAAATTCATATAATAACAAATTAATATAGAGCATCCATGTTGTGGGATAGATATAATATAAAAAATTAGTTTTTATGAGAGAACTCTGTTCTTACTCTCAAAAATAAAAGACCTTCTGTTGAATAAAGAAGAAAAGACAGCAACACAAGAAAAAACTGATAAAAGGTTCAAATTTTAAAATACGAATTAAAAAAATATCAGCTATAGAGCTATGTTATGGCATTTTGATTATATTTCAAGTTTTAATATTTTCTAATATATTCAAAGAAAGTTTAATTTTAATTTAATTTCTTTATATCGGTAGCCTGAGAAATTAATAAACACATGTTACTAAATATATAAGAAATTCAATGTGATCAGTATGTTGTCAACATATGTACGATTTTTAACGAAACAATTCATACCTATTCGAAACCAGACAAAGCCTATTCATAGGTGATCGTGAGTACCACTACTTTGTTTCTTTTATAAATATGCAAGCAACATGCTTGCATTCTCAGTTAAAGACTTATAAAGTTTTATAAAGTTCATATTTCATTGCAATAAAACTACTAAATTGATCAGAAAATAATGTGTCGATTTTTTTTATCTAAAATTATTATAATAATTTAATATAAATAATAAATAAGTTTATTTGAAATAATTAACTTTTAGCTGAAAAACGCAACTATAAAATATTCTAAAATATTTTTATTATTAATATTATTCTTTACAAGTTTCTATACAATATTTTAAAATATGTGCAAAGTGGTTAAGAACAAAATAAGTTTTATAATTATAACAGAAATAAAAGCGTTTTGAAGTAAAAAGTATTTAACTTTAAATAAAAAAAGCGTATTGAAGTGTACGATCTTAAACTTTAAATAAAAAAATTTTAAATTTTGTATGTTACTTTAATGACTATAATATGGGACATTACTTTTATAATCAACAAATAGCAAGCCGATTCTACTAATAGCTATCGCTAAAACTCCATCGTTAAAGTTCTTTAAATGCATTTTAGCGACTTTGGCGATTTTGCTAACCCGGTACGCTTAATTTCTATTCGCTGATTTTCTTAACTTTTAAAAACAGCTGATTGCTCCGGATAAAACGCTAAATCTCCTAATTTTGTATTCTGCTAAATTGGCAATCACCAAAGATCGATAAAAACGAAAATATCTCCTAATTTGATTGTTTTTGGCGGTTAGGTTTTTATTGTCACTAAAAGTGAAAATATTATTTTTTAAACAAATTTACCAATTATTTTGTAGGTATTTAGTATAATGTTCATATTTATTTAGTAATTAAGTTATTGTGGTTTACTTCTTGGTCCACAATAGCAAAATAAAGTTGATAAAATATTTTAATTTCAACATCTATAAATTTTCAATATTTAAATTTGAATTTAATAAAAATATAAAAATGATCATTTATATGATTATTGTCTCAGAATTCATCCATAATCTGTTGCAATATTGATTTTAAAACTTAAACGTAATTTTACTCTAAATTTAGAGTTTATTTTAAATTAAATGTAATATAAGATTGGTTTTCGCAACTTAAAATTTAACTTATTTTTGTAAGTTGATAACAACTGAAAAAAAACATACGAATGCATATACGAATGCAAATATTTTATAATTAATGCACAAAACTTGTTGATTCAAAAGCATCCCTGGGTTTAAGTCGCTGAACTGAGCTGCTGATTCCCTTTTGATGCATAAATCGCATTTCTTTATTTCATTAATTCATTTCTTCGTTAAGTTAACGGGAATACAAATTTTGCTCAATTCTCGTGTTTTAATTGTCCATAGGCATATTTATATAGTATTTCTTGAAAAAGACAAATATTTAATTAATGAATTATTTAATTAAATAAGTGTTTTTGAATATGCTAAGCGATTATGGAGGAGATATGTGAAAGATGTTATAAAAAAGCTTCTCATACTTGTGCAAGGTGTGGGGAACCTTATTGTAGTGAAAATTGCCAAAGAATTGATTGGCCCAATCATCGTCTAGTATGCAGAAAAATGCCGTAAGTATGATATATCATAGTATGTGCACAGTTTTAAATATGCATATGTCTTGTACAAATAGTGATCTCGTACCATTCGTAAAGTATCGCGAAGAAGTATATAAAGAGCTGCAGCCAAAAAAAGAGATTTCTAGCGAAAGGAACATAGTTCATGCATATGTTGACAATCATGAAGATCCAAATAGCAATAATCACAATGGTCAACCACAACATGATCAGCTTGGTCCGATGACTCGAAAACATTTTAATAACAATGAACAGTACAATGATTCTAAACGATATGATCAAAGTAATAGATTGCAGGAATCCAATGTTGTTCAACAAAAGTGGGATCGCGAAGCTGTTAAAGATAAACTTATTGATAAACAATATGAAAAAGATTTTAGTTGTGATCCACAGTATCCTGGTATTGATGCTCAATCTTTACGATGTGACACAAAACTTGATAATGTTTCTGAACAAAATAAGTGGGAGAATCGTCAAGAATTTAACAAAGGCGGTGACATACTAAGTAGTAAACAATGTTCAAGTTTTCGAACATCTAGTACTAAATATAAACAAGTGAGTTTTAAAAGTAACAACATAATAAGAATAAGTTTATAGTTTTTATTTCTTATTTACAGCGTCATGATTACGATGAAATGGGTACTACTAATGTTCAAAACCCTTTAATTTATAATGAACAATGTAACAAATCCCAACAAAATTATAAAAACATTGACCTACAGGATTATAAGGTTCCTGGAGAAAACTTTGATACTGATATTGTCGAAAAAGATTCTGGTTCTAAGTTAAGTAAACAAAAATATCCTGATATAGACAATGAATACTTACAACGGCGTACTCAACTTAGTAATGTGTCTAAACAAAATAAGTGGGAAAATTCTAAAGAGTTTGACCAAAATAATTACAAAGAAATTGTAAACCAATCCAACGGTCGTAATGGTTTTCAAAATCATGACGGTAATGATATTCAAGTAATTTCTGATAATAGCGTTCAACATATTATGGATAATTCAGAATCTTTCACTCATCTTCCACAGCAGAAACATCTTGATAATTACGATGGATTTGGTACTAGTATTCAAAAAAGTTTAAGTTATAATAAACAACGTAACCATTCTGAACAATATAATAAAAATCATGAACTACAGGATTATAAGGCCGTTGAAGAAACATTTAATGCTGATATTGTCAAAAAAGATTCTGGTTATGCGTTAAGTAATAATCAAAAATATCTGGATATTGACAATGGAAAATTACAACGTGGTATTCAATTTGATAATGTTTCTAAACAAAATAAGTGGGAGAATTCTAAAGAGTTTGACCAACATAATTACAAAGAAATTGGTAAACAATCTAACAGTCGTAATGGTTTTCGAAAGTATGACTTTAATGATATTCAAGTAATTTCTGATAACAGTGTTCAACATAATATGGATAATTCAGAATATTTTACTAATCTTCCACAGCAGAAACGTCTTGATAATTTCGATGGAATTGGTACTAGTACTCAAAAATGTTTAAGTTCTAATAAACAACACAACCATTCTGAAGAATATAATAAAAATCATAAACTACAGAATTATAAGGCCGTTGAAGAAACATTTAATGCTGATATTGTCAAAAAAGATT
>NW_024033824.1:0-6996 GCF_002237135.1 Teleopsis dalmanni | reverse complement strand
AACGTATTCGTGCCAAATTGGATGGCACCCAAATTATAAAGGTGCATTTGGATAAGAATCTACAAACGACCATTGAGCCCAAAGTAAGTGTTAAATAACACTTATTTCATTAAATCTTTTTTTGCACTTGTGTTTTTTGCTGTTTAAAATTAGTGGTCCAATGTTTCGTTTACGCTTCATTGCTGAAACTGAATTGTAGCTCATTTATATATTGGTAACATTCATCAAATTTAATGAGTCTAGCAATTAACTTGCAGCAATTAATTCAATATGTCTAAATAATAATAATTCATTAAACAGAATAATATAACAATTTTGCATGATTTGCATAAGGAATTATTTGAAAATAATTTCTGTTGTACGAATACGAGAACGAGTACGCGTAATTACCGTACATTGTCTATAAAGTTTTGTTGTAACATTGAAAAAGTATTGTAAATTTTTTGCATTGCTATTTACTGTTATTCACGATTTAAAAAATTTTTGTTGCATTTACCATATTGAGTGGTGCTCGTGTCGGTTATCTTCATTTCTTGAACTTCGAATTTATTACTACATTTTTGGTTTATCATAATCAAACGTAACTGTAAATAAAGAAATTTAACATGAATCGGACTAGAAGAAAAATTGAACGCCCAAAGAATCCCTACTCAACCGGTAATATATTTTCGAGATGGAGTTTCTGGTGGATGAGAAATATATTTCATAAGGGTTTGCAAGGACCACTTGAAGAGGAAGAGTTATATCAGCACCGTAAAGACTTAGATAGTGAACGAGTAACTACAAAGTTTTCGTAAAAACAAGACGGTGCAATAATCCGTTCGCGTAGTTTAACTGCTGTGTATTTTATTTTAGAAGATTTAGTGTTTTCAGCAGAGATCGTAGGCAAACGTATTCGTGCCAAATTTGATGGCACCCAAATTATAAAGGTGCATTTGGATAAGAATCTACAAACGACCATTGAGCACAAAGTAAGTGTTAAATAACACTTATTTCATTAAATCTTTTTTTGCGCTTGTGTTTTTTGCTGTTTAAAATTAGTGGTCCAATGTTTCGTTTACGCTTCATTGCTCAAACTGAATTGTAGCTTATTCATATATTGGTAACATTCATCAAATTTAATGAGTGTAGCAATTAACTTGCAGCAATTAATTCAATATGTCTTAATAATAATAATTCATTAAACAGAATAATATAACAATTTTGCATGATTTGCATAAGGAATTATTTGAAAATAATTTCTGTTTAGCATACGAGAACGGTTAGCGTGATTATCGTACATTGTCATAAATTTTGTGAACATTGAAAAAGTGTTGTAAATTTTTTGCATTGCTATTTCCTGTTATTCACGATTTAAAAAATTTTGTTTGCATTTACATATTGAGTGGTGCCGTGTCGGTTATCTCATTTCTTGAACTTCGATTTATTACTACATTTGGTTTATCATAATCAAACGTAACTGTAAATAAAGAAATTTAACATGAATCGGACTAGAAGAAAAATTTGAACGCCCAAAGAATCCATACTCAACCGGCTAATATATTTTCGAGATGGAGTTTCTGGTGGATGAAAAAAATATTTCATAAGGGTTTGCAAGGACCACTTGAAGAGGAAGACTTATATCAGCACCGTAAAGACTTAGATAGTGAACGAGTAACTACAAAGTTTTCGTAAAAACAAGACTGTGCAATAATCCGTTCGCGTAGTTTAACTGCTGTGTATTTTATTTTAGAAGATTTAGTGTTTCCAGCAGAGATCGTAGGCAAACGTATTCGTGCCAAATTGGATGGCACCCAAATTATATATAAAGGTGCATTTGGATAAGAATCTACAAACGACCATTGAGCACAAAGTAAGTGTTAAATAACACTTATTTCATTAAATCTTTTTTTGCGCTTGTGTTTTTTGCTGTTTAAAATTAGTGGTCCAATGTTTCGTTTACGCTTCATTGCTCAAACTGAATTGTAGCTTATTCATATATTGGTAACATTCATCAAATTTAATGAGTGTAGCAATTAACTTGCAGCAATTAATTCAATATGTCTTAATAATAATAATTCATTAAACAGAATAATATAACAATTTTGCATGATTTGCATAAGGATAAGGAATTATTTGAAAATAATTTCTGTTGTACGAATACGAGAACGAGTACGCATAATTACCGTACATTGTCTATAAAGTTTTGTTGTAACATTGAAAAAATATTGTAAATTTTTTGCATTGTTATTTACTGTTATTCACGATTTAAGAAATTTTTGTTGCATTTACCATATTTGAGTGGTGCTCGTGTCGGTTATCTTCATTTCTTGAACTTCGAATTTATTACTACATTTTTGGTTTATCATAATCAAACGTAACTGTAAATAAAGAAATTTAACATCAATCGGACTAGAAGAAAAATTGAACGCCCAAAGAATCCCTACTCAACCGCTAATATATTTTCGAGATGGAGTTTCTGGTGGATGAGAAATATATTTCATAAGGGTTTGCAAGGACCACTTGAAGAGGAAGAGTTATATCAGCACCGTAAAGACTTAGATAGTGAACGAGTAACTACAAAGTTTTCGTAAAAACAAGACGGTGCAATAATCCGTTCGCGTAGTTTAACTGCTGTGTATTTTATTTTAGAAGATTTAGTGTTTTCAGCAGAGATCGTAGGCAAACGTATTCGTGCCAAATTGGATGGCACCCAAATTATAAAAGGTGCATTTGGAAAAGAATCTACAAACGACCATTGAGCACAAAGTAAGTGTTAAATAACACTTATTTCATTAAATCTTTTTTGCACTTGTGTTTTTTGCTGTTTAAAATTAGTGGTCCAATGTTTCGTTTACGCTTCATATATTGGTAACATTCATCAAATTTAATGAGTCTAGCAATTAACTTGCAGCAATTAATTCAATATGTCTATATAATAATAATTCATTAAACAGAATAATATAACAATTTTGCATGATTTGCATAAGGAATTATTTGAAAATAATTTCTGTTGTACGAATACGAGAACGAGTACGCGTAATTTTACCGTACATTGTCTATAAAGTTTTGTTATAACATTGAAAAAATATTGTAAATTTTTTGCATTGCTATTTACTATTATTCACGATTTAAAAAATTTTTGTTGCATTTATCATATTGAGTGGTGCTCGTGTCGGTTATCTTCATTTCTTGAACTTCGAATTTATTACTACATTTTTGGTTTATCATAACCAAACGTAACTGTAAATAAAGAAATTTAACATGAATCGGACTAGAAGAAAAATTGAACGCCCAAAGAATCCCTACTCAACCGCTAATATATTTTCGTGATGGAGTTTCTGGTGGATGAGAAAAATATTTCATATGGGTTTGCAAGGACCACTTGAAGAGGAAGAGGAGTTATATCAGCATCGTAAAGACTTAGATAGTGAACGAGTAATTACAAAGTTTTCGTAAAAACAAGACGGTGCAATAATCCGTTCGCGTAGTTTAACTGCTGTGTATTTTATTTTAGAAGATTTAGTGTTTCCAGCAGAGATCGTAGGCAAACGTATTTGTGCCAAATTGGATGGCACCCAAATTATAAAGGTGCATTTGGATAAGAATCTACAAACGACCATTGAGCACAAAGTAAGTGTTAAATAACACTTATTTCATTAAATCTTTTTTGCACTTGTGTTTTTTGCTGTTTAAAATTAGTGGTCCAATGTTTCGTTTACGCTTCATATATTGGTAACATTCATCAAATTTAATGAGTCTAGCAATTAACTTGCAGCAATTAATTCAATATGTCTAAATAATAATAATTCATTAAACAGAATAATATAACAATTTTGCATGATTTGCATAAGGAATTATTTGAAAATAATTTCTGTTGTACGAATACGAGAACGAGTACGCGTAATTACCGTACATTGTCTATAAAGTTTTGTTGTAACATTGAAAAAATATTGTAAATTTTTTGCATTGCTATTTACTGTTATTCACGATTTAAAAAATTTTTGTTGCATTTACCATATTGAGTGGTGCTCGTGTCGGTTATCTTCATTTCTTGAACTTCGAATTTATTACTACATTTTTGGTTTATCATAACCAAACGTAACTGTAAATAAAGAAATTTAACATGAATCGGACTAGAAGAAAAATTGAACGCCCAAAGAATCCCTACTCAACCGCTAATATATTTTCGAGATGGAGTTTCTGGTGGATGAGAAAAATATTTCATAAGGGTTTGCAAGGACCACTTGAAGAGGAAGAGTTATATCAGCACCGTAAAGACTTAGATAGTGAACGAGTAACTACAAAGTTTTCGTAAAAACAAGACGGTGCAATAATCCGTTCGCGTAGTTTAACTGCTGTGTATTTTATTTTAGAAGATTTAGTGTTTTCAGCAGAGATCGTAGGCAAACGTATTCGTGCCAAATTGGATGGCACCCAAATTATATATAAAGGTGCATTTGGATAAGAATCTACAAACGACCATTGAGCACAAAGTAAGTGTTAAATAACACTTATTTCATTAAATCTTTTTTTGCGCTTGTGTTTTTTGCTGTTTAAAATTAGTGGTCCAATGTTTCGTTTACGCTTCATATATTGGTAAGCATTCATCAAATTTAATGAGTCTAGCAATTAACTTGCAGCAATTAATTCAATATGTCTAAATAATAATAATTCATTAAACAGAATAATATAACAATTTTGCATCATTTGCATAAGGATAAGGAATTATTTGAAAATAATTTCTGTTGTACGAATACGAGAACGAGTACGCGTAATTACCGTACATTGTCTATAAAGTTTTGTTGTAACATTGAAAAAATATTGTAAATTTTTTGCATTGCTATTTACTGTTATTCACGATTTAAAAAATTTTTGTTGCATTTACCATATTGAGTAGTGCTCGTGTCGGTTATCTTCATTTCTTGAACTTCGAATTTATTACTACATTTTTGGTTTATCATAACCAAACGTAACTGTAAATAAAGAAATTTAACATGAATCGGACTAGAAGAAAAATTGAACGCCCAAAGAATCCCTACTCAACCGCTAATATATTTTCGAGATGGAGTTTCTGGTGGATGAGAAATATATTTCATAAGGGTTTGCAAGGACCACTTGAAGAGGAAGAGTTATATCAGCACCGTAAAGACTTAGATAGTGAACGAGTAACTACAAAGTTTTCGTAAAAACAAGACGGTGCAATAATCCGTTCGCGTAGTTTAACTGCTGTGTATTTTATTTTAGAAGATTTAGTGTTTTCAGCAGAGATCGTAGGCAAACGTATTCGTGCCAAATTGGATGGCACCCAAATTATATATAAAGGTGCATTTGGATAAGAATCTACAAACGACCATTGAGCACAAAGTAAGTGTTAAATAACACTTATTTCATTAAATCTTTTTTTGCGCTTGTGTTTTTTGCTGTTTAAAATTAGTGGTCCAATGTTTCGTTTTACGCTTCATTGCTCAAACTGAATTGTAGCTCATTCATATATTGGTAACATTCATCAAATTTAATGAATGTAGCAATTAACTTGCAGCAATTAATTCAATATGTCTAAATAATAATAATTGATTAAACAGAATAATATAACAATTTTGCATGATTTGCATAAGGAATTATTTGAAAATAATTTCTGTTGTACGAATACGAGAACGAGTACGCGTAATTACCGTACATTGTCTATAAAGTTTTGTTGTAACATTCAAAAAATATTGTAAATTTTTTGCATTGCTATTTACTGTTATTCACGATTTAAAAAATTTTTGTTGCATTTACCATATTGAGTGATGCTCGTGTCGGTTAAATTTAATATTGTATAAAAAAATATTCACTTGATCAAATTTGACACTCAATTTAACATAAAATTCACACATTTTCTTTATGGATTTGTTTTATTGATTTAAATTTCATAATAATAAATAATCTAATAAGGGCCCTCGTAAAGTTGTTCTAAGGGTGTCGGAACGCGATCGATGCGTAGGAATACATACTTGCTCTCTGACAGCTCGCTGGGTACTAAGACTGGTTGTTGACCGTGTCGCAGTCCAGGTTGAGTTCGTACATTACCTAAGTTTCTGCACAGTAACTTTACGAAGTCTGTTTCGCTTGGTTTGATTTTGACTTCTGTCAGCAACTGTACCGGGACTCTGAGAGGGTTGCCGTACTACAACAACAATGGGCTTGGCTGCTTCAGTTGACACTGTGTCTTGAAGTCCACTTAAAGCATGCTACCGAATATCATCAATTTTTTGCTGAAATAAAAGATGCCGAGCAATGACTCGTGAAGCGTGATGACATTTTAAATAGCAAATATTCTCAATCGGATTTTGGTCTTGATCAAGGTGAAGCTTTATTACGTGGTATGCAGGATTTACGTGAAGAATTGAATGCTTTTAGTGAAACTGTTGCTAATTTGACCCATCGGGCTCAAACAATTGTTCCAATATATAAAAGACGACAACCGGTAAATAATCAATGCTCTGTACAAGCAATATGTGCTTATAAGCAGCAAGGTCAACTACAAATTGAAAAGGGAGAAACTTGTATCTTGCTCGATAACTCTAGTCGAGTTAAATGGAGAATTCGTAATTCAATAGGACAAGAGGGTTCAATTCCTAGTGCTTGCTTATTAATGCCTCCTCCTGACCAAGAGGCAATTGATGCTGCTGAACGACTTAAACGGTTATTCGATCGTTTTGTGAGCTTATGGCAAAAAAACATTTACGTCTACGTCAAAATATGATTTTTGCTACAATTCGTGTTGTCAAAGGATGGGACTTTGACCAATTTCTTGCAATGGGTCCAGAACAGGGTACAGCGATACGGCATGCACTCAATGATGACGCAGATAAACTTTTAAGTGAGGGTGATCCAAATGATCCACAATTAAGACGTTTACGCCGTGAAATGGATGAAGTAAATCGTTTATTTGACGAATTTGAAAAACGCGCTAGAGCTGAAGGTAAATTAATTTAATTAAATTAGTTTATTTTTATTTTTTTCGTAGGCGGG
>NW_024033823.1:0-6998 GCF_002237135.1 Teleopsis dalmanni | reverse complement strand
GATGAGTTATACCCGGACAAGGCTAAATTACAACCAGAGAGCGCCAGTTATCTGGAGGCCTTTGTTTAAAGACATACTAAGTAAGCACACTCATTGGCACGGGTCAAATAACACCGAAGATTACAGCTTTTATAACTTGATTTTCTCTTTAGATCCATGATGTTCTGTTATTTCAATAAATAACATGAAAAACAGGTTCATCATGAAAAGAATAAGATATAGCATCACGCATCATGGTCTTAATATGGCACAGGCTTAAGGTGTATATATACTATATTATGAATGACCATACCCCGTTCAATGAAGAACGCGAACCCAAGTGTTAAGGTTATGCGACAACGAAATCCTAGTGATAATTAATAAACTCATTTAGATGAAACTATAAATGTGCTTTAACTCTACTTATGATGCTATTACTTCATACGTTTGGAGGTATGGAGGTCTGTGATTGACTATGCATTCAGAAAGGCGTTCACATCTATTGATATGAGGAATAATATGAGGAAATAATCATGGATTAGACTTTGACTTAAGTCAACTATTAATATAGCCAAACTGCTACATTGTCTTATGTAAAATAGTTATAGTTTTTTTTTTTCAATCCATATTAAGAAAATATTAAAGCATTTAAATTACTTCACAGTTACTGGAAAATTGTATATAGTTTTAAAACATCAAAATAAATTTTATTTTTATTATGAAAATATTCTGTGATTTGCGCGAATTATATACTTCTGCTTGATTTGTTAATTTAATAATTTTACAATTAAGTACTTTGACATTTTCATACGGTTCAATAAATGGAAATAATTGACAATAATTGAAAATTAAATCAATTTTGTTAATTTTATAATAAAGCAATTTATATTATCAATACAATTTTTAAATAATGTTAATACAAAATGTGTGGAATAATTAATTATATGTTATGTATGATGACAATTAATGAGCGGTACTTTTATAAATGAAGTGTTAATATATTCATAAATTGTTTATAATATACGTATATAATTTATATTTTACACAAGTTTTTTCATCGAAAGTTACAAATCCACCTCTTAGTAATGATTGTAAAATAATGATTGTTCAGCAGATGCAAACCTTCATTCCAGCAATGAAGCGCAGCGAGGACAGCCGATAGGTTTAATATTTAGCAAGCTAAATTCATCAAAGCAAAGAAGTATGGTCGAACTAACTTAGGAGGGGTGGTGTCTATAGGTAAAGTGGGTGGTATTGGTACAGATTTACAGAAGGTATAGCTAAGTGCTCGGGAAAATAGCAGCTCCGGTTGCAGAATGGAATGGATGTGAGTTTAATGCAATGTCGTTTAGCCTGTAAAGGCTTAAGAACACAGTGCTCTAAAAAATACATTTATTAAGATAATGCGCCAATAAACGCCCCATTGATTATTCCAAGGAATTTCCACCGACACCAATAGAAGTTGACATAACTTCTTCCTTGGTAAAAAGCGATGCCCATCCCACCTCTGCTGATCAACTCCTCGCCGAATGTAAGTAAAATGCAATCATTCTTCCCGCGTAAGTTTGGATGTTAACTACAGTTACAATGACACTGCCAACATCAGTTAGTCAGGACAGCCAATGCTGCGTGCTTTGGCTACCTGATCCCAGTGGTACTAGATTTACACCTTCTGTCGGGTGTCGCAAGTGGGAACACTCACTTACTACTATTCACACTCCAAACAGTGTCGAAATAGCGTCGGGATTTCAGTCGCCTCTTATGACAGGCAAGCCTTACCTCGGGAATATTTTAACCCCTTACCCGTAGGGGGAAATGGGTGGAGGGTGTACAACCTCTGTGAACCACACTATCTTTCGTTGTGCGTTCGCTAATATTAGGCAGGGATATTAGCTTTCTATGTCAGTATTATTATCAGTATTATATTCTGTCCAAGATCATAGTCATAGTCACAGTAAAGTCTCTAAATAAAACCTTCCTTTTTTATTACACAATAATTGTTATCTACTTATAAATCATATCTAAATCAATGAAAATATATATTAATGATTAACTTAATATACTTCCATTGAACAGTAGAGTTAATAAATATACAAAGCATTTAATAAATGACATATAGTTGTATTTAATTTTTAATTTTTAGCAAAATAATATTTTTTAATTCAATACAACAAAAGTATTTAACATAAAAAAATTTAACATTTATTAAGTTATTTTTTCGTTTTGTTTTTAATGAATATTTCAATTTTACAGTACGTGTCAGATACAATTAAAATTAAATGAAATGGCTCTTTAAACATCACATGTACGAGTATATATTTTCTTATTAAAAAAACTGTATTTAAAAATTAATCTGCTTACCAAATAAGTTTGTTGTGGGAATGATTAAAAATTTACACATTTCCAGGCTTTCAACTACACAATAAGGACTCAAAGCTGCGTGAAAAAGTTTTGTTTATGTGTAAATTAAGGCTAAATGTTGCCATACGAATCTGAACAGAACAGAATTTATTTCTTCTATGTGAGTTGTATTGTTTTTTCCGACATGTTAACATGGCATGTCCTGTGGCTCCATAAATTTACAACAGCGAAATATTCGTATGCAAAAATTTATGCGCTTACGGCTGTACTTAATTAAAAATACACAGTTTACGAGTACCTGTAGCTTACGGATTTTGGTTCGGTTAGTTTTCATACCTATTTGGAGAATATTAAACGTGTTTAGAAAGAAAACTACAATTTAAAACCTTTATATTAGTTAAATATTTAGTTGTTTCTTTTGAAAAAAATATAAATTCAAGTGTTTCTTGAGAGTACTTTTTGAAGTCTTTAATAACATCTTTCCACTGCTTACTTAATAAGTAAATTTCGTTAACTATTCCAAGAGATTTCGTGCTTTTTAACTTATTTAAAAATAAAGTAAGGAAAATTAGATCAAAAAAAGTCGAAAGCAACCCTTCAAAATAAAATTCCCAAACAAAATATCAGGTGTTAATCGAGAAATGTACTCAGTGGCGTAACTACATTTTTTAGGCCTGTAAGCAAACTCTAACTAAGGGGCCCCTCTTTTTATACTCTTTACACGAAAAAATGTAAAAAGGGTATATAAGGTTTGTCAAGATTTTCGTAACGCATTAAAGGAAATTTTGGAAATACCATTAAGTATATATCAGTATACTTTTACAGTTCAAACTACTCTCTCAGCTTTTGAACTCTTCGAATAAAACTTTATACACTTATACACTTTTCGGGAGCGCACCCTGTTCACCATTTAATTTGATTGAAATTGGACGTCTATTTCTTGTAGCTGTGATATAAACTTAACAATCGGATATGAGGTTTCTCCGTTTTTAATAAAGGTATTCAAATGAAATATGGTGTATACAGTACTGATACAAAATTATTTTCAAATGGGTTTAAATTTAGATATAGCTTCCATATAAACTCTCGATCAAGACACATATTTTTCTTAGAAAAACTTTTTTATTTCATAAATAGGTTTAATATTTTATTTGAAGTACATATGTACATATTATGTACTTTAAATTTAAAATTTACGTATCTTTTATAAAATGCAATATGATGTTATTCCAAAAAAAAACGTTTCGTCCCACTTTTGAGAATTTATTAAAAAGAAATACAATGAATACAAAAATTTATAGTGGGGCCCCCTAAATTCGGGGGCCCGAAAGCGTTGCTTCCAATTGCTTCCCTGTAGTTACGCCACTGAATGTACTTAACAACACATCTAAAATTCCATTCTTTTGCAAGACAGAAAGAGCTTTCCTTCTTTCTTTCTTTTCCTTTCAGATATCATGTATCACCGCATGACAGAGTTCACTATTCTTCCTTTATCCTAAATAGTGCATTTCGCATTTATATGTATTTGTGAATGTTTTCTGGTCACATCATCTACTAGCTTATTCTCTTCAATATCTCTGTGTTCATTAACCAAAAAAATAGAGACTATGTTATGTTGCATGTACATCAGTGAGGTGCATTTTACTTTATCACAATCCTCCGGTTCTCTAAAAATATATAATCGTAATATATGTTAAAGTGATATTCGAAAGTTGAATTGTATTAGCTTGTATTAGTCTGAATGCTTTATCGATTGTGTATATCTTGGCCTGAAATACAAAACAACTATCCAAAAGTCATTATAAAAGCCTTAATTACATATATATTCTCTAGATACTCGCTCCTGCTTCATTCTCTATCGTTGAGCCATATAATAGATAGTAACTTAAAAATTACCTGTCATAGATTCCAATACTCCAGCATTTCCTGGTTCAGTAAAGTAGAAATTCTGGTATTAAAATACAGTATTGTTTTCATGTAGACTGCAACTACAGATTCCACACCAGTCTTAACGAAGCCACAACTTTTCTGTTTGATTTCATTCAAAACTGTGGGGATTCCCTAGTATACTGTTTTTCACACCCTCTACTCACGTAGTCTAAAAGAAATTTTAGCGGCACAGTCTTAAACAAGCACTCATAACAAGCTTTAAAAACTGTTTTCAAGCTATCCAAACAAGTCAATCTCTATACTTTTCTCAAAGGTCATTTTGCAGACATCCCTTGTTAGTTTTCTTCACAATATCTTATTATCTAATAAGATAGAACGATGATCTGTATGAGTTATACCGTAACATTGACATAGTTTAGCGCATAGAAATTCAGCGGTTTCGCTGACTTCAACATGTCGTCTAAATGGAAGAAAGTGGTCCAGCTAGAAAGGTGTTTGTTTCGGTAGTTTGCGTCCGCATCTTTGGTGGAAAAACAAGTGGACCAACAATTTGGGGGCGCTCGGTACTAACAACTGGCTATAGCAAGCTGCTGATCAGGCTGGCTGGCAGAGGCTACTCGACGCGACTAAGAATGACTGACGTCTGTGATGGCCAACTACGTAAATAAGTATGTATTCAATTAAAATTATAAATTAAAAATTGCAATTTTTTTATGTAATAACTTTAATTATAAATTTAGTTTGCAATAAAATATGATGAAGTTATTCTTTGGGTACCGGGATATACTAACATAAGCGGAACAAAATAGCCAGAAAAAGAGCAACCACACCAATGATGGGACCGGAACGTTTTTATGGACTAGGGAATAGTATGCTTCTTTCTCTCATAAAAATAAAGGAGAACCAGAATAAAAAGGATTACTGTGATTATATATCAGGATTAAAACAATGCAAATCATTTGTTGGTACCTATAACAATAAGAGATACCAGGATTGTATAAACCTATCAAAAAAAAAATATTAAAACCTAAAACCTTTCTAATAGGTTTCTAAAAAAACCTATTAGAAATATGACAGGAAACCTAACAGGGCACTGTAGACTAAAACACCACCTTACAAAACTGGGTATACTTACGGATGCAAACTGTAGGTTCTGTGAAGATAATGAGAGGTCGGCCACACATGTGCTGTTATAATGCCATGAGGTAATGCACATACGAAATAGCCTCCTAAGAATGTATATTCTTACGGAAGAAGCAATAAAACTCTGTAAAGTAGGTTCTATATTACTTAAGAGTAGGGCTTAAAGATAATATAATAATAATATATGTTGATATAATATATAATATAATATATGATGATTAATTGTTACACACAATTAAAGATACTTGAAACATATCTCAACATTTGTAATTCAGAACTTTTAAAATTAAATTAACAATTTCATTATACATTGAAAACTAGTAATATAAAATTTAGTTTGTGTACATAAACATAATAATTCTTATATGCAGTAAATGAATCATAAACATGTGCTCGAATAATTAAAAAACACATTGAAATGATTTTTCGGGACGAATAAGTAGTTCGACGCCTTTGGTGGAAAACCTTTGCTCTTTTCAATAAAAATTGTTTAAAAAAAGAAACAGTCAATACATTCGATTTGCCCCACCAACAGTAGATACTCTACAATAGATACTCTACAGTAGATACCCAATATTACCTTGTCGAACATATCCGCATGAATGCAATTTAAAATTTTTTAACTAATATTAGAAGTACAGATGGGCATGTGTGTGTACTCGTAGTTGAAGTTATTAAACCTGCCAGAAACGAAAGTGGCTCTTATCAGCTGCAATCATATTAACTAAAAATTTGGTTTTGCTTCACCTAAGCACTTGTACTTGATCAGCGTTATCCCACTTATCATCAGCATCCACATTATGAAGAGCAGCGGAGCTACACGCCGCACTCACTGCTGAAACTGTTGTGTTGATTTTGTGAAAATGTTCATGGGTTGCTCCTTTGGCAAGGAGCAGGATATTCATACATGTGAGTCGTATGGGAGTACGGATAGATGCGTCTATATGTGGTACTTTATATGTGCTTATTGCAGGCAAAGTGGCGTGTTGATATGTTTTTCAAATAGACAAGAATTTAATTAACTTTAATTCATTTTCATTTTCTGAATTTCGTACAATGCAACATTTGCTACACAGCGTTTGTGTTATGTTTATAATTTGTAAAAGCTTATTGAAGTAAAAGTAAATGTAATTGTATGCATGTGTATGAATGAAATCCTTTTACACAGATCAAGTAAAAAAACAACTTCAATATTTTGTCTGTAAAGTTTTTTATAAACATTTTAGCTAGTTGAATTCTCACACAAAAGAATGAAAGTGTACTGAAGAACACAAGGATACTACACCTTGCTCAAAGGCAAACAAATCAACTTTGAAAAAATATGCTTCGATTTTAAATAAATTAAATTTTGTGAGATATAAAGTTATATTTTCTTTTATTAACAAAATTGAAACAAACTTTTCCTATTAGGTTCCTTGAAAGATAATTGATTTGAAATATCTGTTAAAGTATAATACAATCATTTAGAAATCAAAGTTCATTTACTAAGATAGTTCTCTACTTCTACAATATCATTTGATTGGTTGGTTGGTTTCAGTGGCAGGCCATCAGACAGCTTTCCATGCAACTCAATTAGCGATTATTCGCCGTTTTGCTACCACATACCACATAGATTCTAGAATATA
>NW_024033822.1:0-6999 GCF_002237135.1 Teleopsis dalmanni | reverse complement strand
GAAAACTTTTCAGTCTTAATGTATATACTGCATAATATTATATTAAATGTT
Organism: Teleopsis dalmanni; assembly: GCF_002237135.1. NCBI lineage: Eukaryota > Metazoa > Arthropoda > Insecta > Diptera > Diopsidae > Teleopsis > Teleopsis dalmanni. The sequence continues at coordinate 6,948 of NW_024033822.1, read as the reverse complement.
AATCTATGTTAAGACTATTCAAAAATTGTATATGCAATAGAGATATAAAAAAAATAAATACCCCCACTTTATAAGTGTTGTGTAGAATTTAGGATAGATATATATGAAAAATTCTATTCAATGCCACTAAAGTTTAGTTTATAAAAAAGGGATTTTCAACAACACCATAGTACAATTTTTTTTTTTTAAAACATCCTTTATTGGATATGAAAAGTACTATCTTAACTTTGTGTTAACTTATTACTATTGCGAAATTGTACTTAAAAGATATTAAATAAGACAGGTTTATTGAACCAGTAATCAGCTTCCATATAGCAGCTTCATATATTCAGCTTCCAATTGGATTTTTTTATTTTATATAATTCCGACTTTAACAAACGCTCCTCTGATTTATGAATTCATGCCACCTCTCTACAGGTTTGCTTTACACCCCTCCATCACCTTCTTTGTTGATTTATTTAAGATATATCGTTGTGTAATTATTTTAATATTTGTTTAATAAGTTTTTTTTTTCAATAAATTTAAAAACTATTCATTTTTATTAAAATTTTCATAACATTTTTAAGTTTATTTAACTTTTTTCTAAGGCCGGTAGGTTAGGTAGGCCGGTATATTGTAATTAATATTATTGTTATACCATAGGTATATTATTATTATTATTTTTACTATGATAATGATGATTTAAATTTGTTTAGAAAATCTATTATCCTATAGATTAAAAATACATAAAAAACCTCCTATAACGACCGATCAAATGCTTGCAAAAAGGAATCATACCAAAAATGTTCTCTCTAACTAACGCTCCAAAGGAAATATATCCAAAATAATGAAAATATTTTTGTTACTCCGAGAATCTACCGTACAATTTTTTTTACTTTTTAAAACAAAACTTTTTATAACAAAAAATTATTACTTTCTTATTACTCGTCTGGGGTTTTCTCTTTATTAGACGAAGACTGAAACCGAAAAAAAAAAAAATGTTGTCTTCTATTTTTTTTAATATAATTTTTATTAAAAAAAGGGTAATTTGCATTTAGAAGGATTTTTAAATAGCAGTGAATAACAACAACAAAATTTTATTGTAATTGAACTTTTTAGCTGTCCACACATAAGTCAATAAGTGGTCCTTGTGGATATATACCTTGGACTTATTATTTCGTATAGATTATAAGTGAAAGGCTTAGAATTTTACTATTAATAAGATGTAATAACAATAAAAAACCTTAGCTCATTAAAAGAATTTCAATTAAAAATTGAATTCTAAACTATTTAAATGTAAATAATAATAATTACAGCAAGTAAAATTGTTAATAACAAAACTCCAGCAAAAATATGCGAACAAAAAAGTCAAGTACGGCTTTGGATCAGTTGGTTAAGGTGCGCTGATTCTGAGCTTCACATTTGGCAGGACCCGAGTTCGATTCCTGGTACTTGCAGTCTCAAAAAATAATTATTTACGAATAATTAAATACAAGAATTATTTCCAAGACCATTGATGATGGGTATTTGGCAATACTTGAAACAGCTGTATGGTCAGCTAAAAATTCAATTAATTAAAATAATATAAAAAATAAATTTTTGTTGTTGTATTTCACTAATGTTCGAAAAAACTTCTTTATGAAATATAACAAGTTTGCTATTAAAAATAATAGTCACTTTCGTCTGGAATATTTGACGTTAAATTACAACTTACATTCACAAAATATTGGTCTCGCCCGTGCGACTAGTGGAGTAACATTAGTATGACTTTCTCAGCATTACGTTCCTAGATTAGGTTCTATACATAAGAAAGAACAAATCGTACAACAAATAATGCCTCTACGAACAGAATAGTATTGAAATTTAACAATTGAAAGTAAAATTATAATTAATTAATTAATTCAATTATTCTACAGCTGGTTTATGATTTCGTTCTAATATAAACACAGCAAGTAAAATTGTTAATAAAAACTTTCATAAGTAATAGTAACAAAACTCCAGAAAAATATGCGAACATAAGAAGTCAAATACGGCTTTAAATCAGTTGGTTAAGGTGCGCTGATTCTGAACTTCACATTTGGCAGGACCCGAGTTCGATTCCTGGTACTTGCAGTCTCAAAAATAATTATTTACGAATAATTAAATACAAGAATTATTTCCAAGATCACTGATGATGGGTATTTGGCAATACTCGAAACAGCTGTATGGTCAGCCAAAAATTCAATTAATTAAAATAATTTAAAAAATAAATTTTTGTTGTTGTTTCACTTCTGTTCGAAAACCTCTTTATATAAATGTATTTATAAATTTTATGAATGGTTTCTTGTATGGTTGCGGTAAGAAGTAAAGAAGTTTTTACCGCGCTATCTCTAATTGCTTGGAGTTGAGAACAATTATTTTGAATGTGGATGATAGATAAATGAGTCTGCTTATTTAAAATAACAATGACTTAATTATATTTTTTTTTTAAATTATATTATTAGTACTAAACAATTTTAATACATAACATATATAGATATTATTCTATTTAAGAATTAATTTTGAAGCAGCAATAGTCTAGAATATATTTAAAAATATTTATATACCATATATTATTAATAATTAAAAATTTTGATATATAAATTATGGATAAATGTCATAATTTGAAGAATATATTTTGTAAAAAATATTTTAAAAATAATTTATTATTAATTCTAAAAAATATATATACATAATTGGCAGTTTTTTAAAAACATAATAACGTATTTGAAGTATACACATAAGTATATATTTAACAACATATATTGGTAAACATTTAAGATAAAATTTTGTAATAAATACACAATTTAATATTTTTATAGCAGAGCATTTATAAAATAATCATATAATTGTATGCATATACATATAGTTAATATGATAACAGAGTTAACCGTATCTAGAAATATGTATTTTGTACCACTTATCAAAATTTTTCTTCTACTTTAAACAATAACCAATTACTGCACAAAAATAAAATTTTATTGGTGGTTGGTGCACTGTATATTTCTTCCTCAGTAAATAGTTTAAACAATATAAACACTTAATAAATAAATCACCAAAATAATAGCCGCTTATAATTATAAAATAAATGCGATTTAGCAATATGAGCTAAATGACTATTTTTATATATCGGTTTTCAGACTGGAATTATGTGTGTAAAAATACTTTTATTTAAAGATTTTTATAAATATTTTATTAATTAATTTAGTACTTTTTTTTATAGTGTATTTTAGATTAGTTTATACAATTTTATTATCATGGATTCTTTATATATTTTTAATCTGGCTGTAGGTCCGTTCTTGTTAAATAATTAAATGTTGAATATATTTTTATTGTACTCTATATTTCGACTCTTCTTGAGAGTCACTATCAGGACAGCGATACGTCATCCTCTTTGTTCTATCAGGTTGAAAAAAAATTTAATAAAAAAATTTTATACAATAATATTATCTCTAAAATAATATCAACAAATTCTCACAATTTAAACATATCAAAAAAAAAAAATAAAATTAAATTAAATTAAATAAATTAATAATCTGACTAATATTTTGGTAATTTATGTTTTTTTTTGTGGAAAGCATCGAAAGCCACAGTGTGAGACTTGAACCTACTAAAATCATCTCTTAAGAAAGAATGAAGAACATTTTCACAGCAATGTGGAAACTTCATTCCAGTAATCAAGGGAGAAAGATGAGAGCCAGAGGCTTAAAACCTATTGTTTTAGATTAATCTAAAGTCAGAAAGCATGAATAAGGCATGAATAAGGTAGACTTGAAATTCGTGAAGCTGTTCGACTTAGAGCGGAAATGTGAGGGTAAGACTTTGTGATTAGGGCTACGAAAGCCGCGGTTAAAGAGAGGGATGATGGAGAGATTAGAGTTCCATTCATCGATATAAAGGGAGAGATAATGAGAAGGTTTATGGCACAAGGCTTGTGTGACGCCTGCGAGGTTGGAGAGGTCTAGTGCAAGCTTTTGTAGCCGGGTGAGGTGCCTTCGAGCGAGTGAGAAAAAGTATTCGCCGATATGAGAAATTTTGACTTTTCAATTTTTTATATTTTTAATTAAAATTTTGATTTATTAACTTTTTTTGGCTTTTTAATTTTTTATATTTTTAATTAAATTTTTGATTTATTAACTTAAATAAATAATAAAACAATTATAACATAGGTTTCATTTATGGATTTTTTTTATGAAAAATTTAGTTAAATACTTTATTTTGTTTAAATGAGAACTCTAAATTTTGGACCTAAATCGACATAGCGTATAAATTTTTAATAATTCATATTTCAAAATTGTCACTTGAGATCCTATATATTTAATGAAATAAAATGTTTTAAGTATATCTTGGTAAAAGTAGGTTTAAAACTTTTTTAAAAAAGACTTTTTCAATATTTGATATATTTGAATATATATATTTATTACACAATTTTATAGATTTAAAATCATATATAAATAATCAAATCTCAGAATGGTTACAGGCTCCTCGGGGAGGTATACAGATGTGAGGTCAATAGTTGCTTAGTCTAATGAATTGATAAACAATAATTCATTCAAGGCGTAAAGAAGGGTTTTGAAAATACCTCGAGTTAAGAAAGAATAAAAGTGATCAAGTGTACTGGCTCAAATAGCTTCAACATAAATAAAAAATATGAATTATATATAAACTTGATTCATAAGGACTCTGAACGCATATTATGATAATCAATACTGGTAGATAAGTTATTTACTTTTAACGTAATGTTAATGATATTATTGGAAGGGTGACCAAGAAAACGATGAAATTTAGAAGAAATAAACATTAGAATTTGTAAAACAAAGCAAAAAACAGTGAAGAATGGAAGGATGTTGTTAAATAGGCTTAGGTCCTACATAGACTGTATAGTCCCGAATAATGATGATGATTTAGCAATGATCTGTTCACCTTGCTAATTAATAAAACTCTAAAAATTTTCAATGTTAATAAACTTTTATTCAACTTTTTACAGAGAGAAAAATCGAAACGTTCTCATCAATCAAAAACAAAAACTTAAAAATATTTGAAATTGAATTTTACTTTTTAAATTCAATAAATGCACAGCCAACTGGGTCACCACAGTACCCCCTCCTAGCGATGGAGTACTAGCAACAACGCGACACCACACTAAGTCGACAACACCACTCTTAATCACGAAATTCCGCTAACCTTGCTGGGAAACGCACTACTCTACCAGCTCGTGTCACTTTCGGAATCGGCAACAGGGATTCACGCCTACAATCACCAGAAGTCACTAACTGATCACCATTCAACAGCGCTGAAGGCTGACGCGTTTCTGGAACAACCTGTTCAAGATCATCACACGTTAAGTACGCCGCCTTCAACCTATCATTCGAAACAGTCACCTCTCTCCCACGGCAAACAATAACAGACGTCTTCTCATTACGACTCAGCACCTCAAATGGACCTTCGTAAGGCTGCTCAAGTGGAGCTCGAGCACGATCCACTCGAAGAAAAACGTGCTTACAATTAATAACGTCACGCGGAACATACACAGATGGATGACAATGTCTTGTTGATTCAACGGATTTAACCTTAGCTAAAGCCCTTCGCAACGCCGACACAAAATCAGTCTCGGACGACTTCTGCTTGAAATCCGAAAGCATCTGCCCTGGAACACAAAGAGGATTTCCAAACAACATCTCTGAAGGACTAGCATTTAGGTCTAATTTCGGTGTCGTTCGCAATCCCAACAACACAAGCGGAAGAGACTGCGTCCAATTACTTGAGGAATGACATCGAATGGCTGCCTTCAATGTTCTATGGAAACGTTCAACCATACCATTTGCTTGAGGATGATAAGCCGTGGTATGAAAGTGTTTCACTCCAAGCAATCTAGTCAGTTCCCGAAATACAGCAGACTCAAACTGCCGACCCAAATCAGTGGTAATAGCCTGCGGAGAACCAAAACTTGCCACCCAACCGTCGATAAAAGCCGCTGCAACTTCTTCTGCCGTAATGCCCGACAGAGGCACAGCAACAGGCCACCGAGAAAAACGATCGACGCAAGTCAAACAATAACGCTTCCCCTGAGACAAAGGCAATGGACCCACAATGTCAACATGAACATGCTGGAACCGACTATCAATATCAGCAAACGAACCAATTGGTGTTTTAGTATGCCGCTGAATCTTGGACTTCTGACACGCAATGCAACTACGCACAAACACAGCTACATCCTTAACCAAACCAAGCCAAACATACCTAGCCTGCACCAATTTCCGCGTTGCTCGAATACCAGGATGAGCCAAACCGTGGAGTTTTGAGAGTACCAGCTGCCGACAGTTTGCGGGAACAAAAGGACGAACACGACTGCCTGACACATCACAGTACAGTTCAATACTCGAATCCGGCAATCTCAACTTCTTCAACCCAACCCCATCTTCAGACTGGCTCTTCAGCTGAGCGAGCAACTCTGCATCAGTCTTCTGCCCCTCAGCAATTAACTCAATAACATTTGCCTCCAACTGAACCGTAGCAACCCGAGACAAAGAGTCAGCCACCGTATTATCTGCACCAGCCAGATGACGAATATCAGTGCAATACTGACTAATAAACTCCAGCTGTCTTGCACGACGAGGAGATGCCTTCTCACTTATTTGCCTGAACGCAAACGTTAATGGTTTGTGATCCGTAAAAATGACGAAATCACGTCCCTCTAATGCATACTTAAAATGCTGGACAGCTTGATAGATAGCAGTCAACTCACGATCATAAGCACTATACTTAGTCTGCGCTGGACTCAAACCTTTTGAATAAAATGCCAATGGCTGAGTAACACCTTTCACTACTTGTTGGAGAACAGCACCCACCGCAACGTCTGAAGCATCAGTCGTGAGCGTCAATTGTGCATCCAGAGCCATGAAGTTAAGCAACGTAGCTTGGGCAAGATCATTCTTGCAAGCCTCAAAAACC
>NW_024033821.1:0-7007 GCF_002237135.1 Teleopsis dalmanni | reverse complement strand
TCTAGTATATGAAAAATACAAATATTCATTATGATTATCAGTAACAGACAAAATAACACAGTCTAACTCAGGAAACACCTTAACCCCACTACAAGCACATAAAAGCACCAGCGACTCAAAAGGAACTATACAAAGCTATTAAAGAATAATGCCCGACATGAAAACGAAATTGGGCGCAGCTTTGACTGAGGACAACTAATTATCAATTTTCTTTCTTTTACTATTGCAATTAGCGATAGCTTATTGTTAGTTCTAAGTTGAATGTTAAAAGATTCAATAAAAAACAAAATAATTTAAAAAAATATATAAGAAAAATTAAATCTTTTAATTATTCAATTCATTTTTTTAAAGAACAAATAATTAAAGCAGATACTGAAAATATTCTCATTACTAAATAGACTTACATTCTTACACGCTTCACACAAATAGCTAACAGCATATTTATAATGTTTATTTTGAAATAATTTGCTTGCAATGAAATCTTTACTTTGCCTATATTGTCTATATATAGGTTAAAGTGACAGCCTCGTGCACCATAGCTGTCACTTAAACAGAAATAATGGTCCGTTATGATACTAAGAATGACATGTTGCCCATACAGTAGACTTAAATCACCACTTTAAATATTATATAAAAATCTGAAGTAACCCGCACACAAACAGCGTTCCAGTAAAAGGAAACTAAACTAACCACTATATAAATTTGGCTATATCCTTAATTTCAAAGAATGTTAGTTTTGTTTTGTTCAGTCAGTAGAGGGGTCTCAAAGATTTTAAATCTTCTCCTTAACAATAATCGACAGTGACACATGTGTTGGAGTACAGTTACCCTCTCATCTAGAAAGCAACATATTTTAAAATGTATATGTAGGAACATAAATAATTTTTAAAAACATAAATAAATAAATATTAAAAATTTGACCATTAGAAATATTTGCAAAATATCATTATTTAAAAATAATATTCACTTAGCGTTTAAAAAATTAAAGAAATAAAGTATCTAATTACCAGTAGATACTGTAATCAATATTCTCATATAACGAGTCATGACTGTATTAACATATTATAATATATAAGTCAGTTATATTATAAACATATATTTGTTTTTTAATGTAATTACTCTTTTTATTGATGACGTTATTAATACCTTAATAACAATGATACAAAAGTTCGATATACGGGTAAATACCAAAAATAAAAAAAATAAAAAACCAATGGAATTAAGATCTGTAAATAATAGCTAAAGAAATATCACACAATTCTGAATAAATATTCTTTCATCTTTCAAACATTTATTTGATGACGCATGAAAATAAAACAGAAAAGAGTACAATATCTGGATAAAAAATATATCGATAAAAGTTAATCAAATATCTATTCTTCAAAAATAGACTAAATACAGAATCGTGTATAATATTTAAATAAAAATAATAAAACTGAATATTATTTTTACTTTTAATTTTCGTATTATTATTTGTCTCGGAAAAAATTAAGAAAGTACGAACTCCAATATACATATACAATGATTTGTATTGACCCGTAATTATATCTGGTCTAAATAGGCCAGGTGTAAACCATCTTCGTTATCTCTTGTTTGATAAATACGAATGAAAGGAAAGTCTTTGATCGTATCTATTTTTTCTCAATATCATTTTTAAACTGACTATTGAATGAAACAACCAATCTATAATCATGGCAATCTTTAAAAGAATATCTGGTATTCACAAAAATCTGAAATTCTCATTTGAAGTAAAAAGAGACCACTGATTGACTTTAGTTTGATTTATTTCTTTTAATATAATATTTTTCATAAATATGAAAATGGGTCTCTATAAAATTATACAGACCCCTAAACAAGTAGCATAAAGGTAGAGAAATTACTGTTTGTGATAAATTCGTTATTAGTTAGCACCCACTTAACCCATAAATTTCTCTAAATGATTCGAATATAAATTAAGTCGAAATAAGAAACGAAAAAATATTTAAAAACTAGAACTTTAATTTAGTTACACATTTTATCTTTACTTATTTATACAAAATAAAATAAAGAAGCAGTCTATGCATAGACATAGCAAAGGGAGACATATGGGGCCCTTAAAACATAAGTAACATATTAACTATATAATTTAGTTTCCCTTTTTTGGTTTTTTTTTGTTTTATGACCATTACAATATTAATACATTTAAGTCAATTTTGTGTTAGAATTTTTTTTGTAAGTTACATGGGTATAAGTTATTAGATGCTATCCTTTGAGTAGCAGTTTAGGAGAGTGGTTCCCAACCGATGGTCCGCGAGGTGGTTAAAAATGGTCCGTAAATCAAATTGAACAGGTTGTAGTTTGTCCATTAAGACTTCACTTATTAGAAAATAAGCACAAAATATTATATATATATTTAAACCTATATATATCTAAATATCTATACATCTAAATCTTTATATATATATATATTATTCTTAAACTTTGTGGTCTCTACTAAAAACAAAAATAGCATAGTGGTCTTTGGTCAAAAAAAAGTCGGGAACCACTGGCTTATGATGAAGTCTCATTTGATCACAGCAGTTTCTATTGTACACTATTATTGATCCAATGCTATTGATCAATTAATTCAAAAAAAAAGTTTATTTTACTGTTATATTAGTAGGCATATAGTTCATCAGTTCATTTGTTGCATTGACTCAAGTCCTCCTTGGCTAACAGTGTAGGTGTGCCAGTAACAGTGTTTTTTTTCTATTGATAGAACAACCCTTTCGACTCTTTGATACTCCTGTACATTTTTTAAGTTATTGTTTTGCTCTCGTGTATATTTTCTTATTCCATTTTTTATTATCTCTATAACATTTATTGGTTTTAGTCTCTAATATCAAACAATCAACTCCAATCTATCCCATTTGTCCAATCTATCTAACCAATATATTTATTTTCTATTGGTTTAGCAAATTTTTCGACTATTAAATACTTGTGTATAGTTTTCAAGTTATTGAATTGCGCTCGTACATATATATTTATTCCATTTTTCATTGTTTTTATACCATTTAAAGGATTTAGTGTTTAATATCATACAACCTACTTCAATCTACCCAATTTGTTCAATCCATTTATCTATCGAATCTCTTTGGACTCTTTAGACTCTTTGGACTTTCGACTCTATATGTAAAAAATTCCCACATTAAATCTTCACTCTTTAAATCCTATGGGGTGAGTTATGTCTCTAACCGTGTGCTCCCCACACGATTTTTGACTTTTGGGTGTTTTAGATTCATTAGCATTTAGGTTACATATACAAAAATGTGTGTTCTGTGCCTTCATAAATTTGTGTGTACATAAATTTAAAGATTCCTGAATTAAAATTTATGTGCTCTTAAGTGTGAACTTGTAATCTGTTTATGGTGAAAGGAATTAGTTCTTAAAAATTATTGTTTTATATACGAAATAATTTTTATAATATACTACTGAGAATTTATATCAATTTAATCGATTCTTAAAACGGAAAAAAACAAAACTGAATAATAATGATAATGCCTTTTTCAAATATTAAATTTTTTTTTTTTTAATTGCACATATTTTTATTTGTCTGCACATATATTTATCTGTAGATATTGTATATCATAAATATTTGTTAATATTTTCAATTTAATGTGACTATAATTTTTCTTGCCCTTCAACTTGTTGTTAATATTGTTAAAAATTTCTTCACTCACTTGCAAATTGCATATTTCCAGATATATTAATCTTAGACGTTATTTATTTTTATTCTTCGGAATAAGCGCTCAAATTTATCTACAAGAAAACTTCTTGTACAAGTGTTGAAAAGAAAACCATTATAATTTGTGTATGTTTTACATGAAATTAACAGCTACAGAAATATACAAAATATACAAAAGTGTTAATGAATTATTATCGTGTAAATGCGTTCAGCATCTCATCTTCACATTCCCCCTTATTGCTTTTTGCATGGAATAATCGCAAGAGAATTTGTTGCATTCATTTTTTAGCCATGGAACGCAAACTGCAGCCAGTCACTGGTGATATGTTGATTGATTTGGAACCGCGGTAGCAGGTTTGGAATACTTAGAAAATTATTTGTCTCCGTTTTGTTGTACACGAGTTCTGCGAAAAACACAATACCGAACAACAAATAATTAAGATAAATGCTTGCCTTTTACCGTGAATTCGGTAAATTATTTTTGTTTTCGCATAAGAAAGATGAGCATTGGTCAAATGATGTAACATTACTGGAAAATTCCTAAAATACCACAAAAACGAACATACATATACATATACACATAGAAATACATTTATGTACACATAGGTATATGAAAGCAAAGATATAAATTTGTTCACTATATAAATGGAATAAATTAGTTTAATTTTCATTGGAGTTGATTGATATAATCAATCCACTTAATACTGAAGAAGTTCTTCAAATGTTTCAGGACTTCTGGAAACATTTCAACGACGTCAATATCAACTTAATACTGCAGAAGTTCTTAAAATACTTCAAGACGTCGGAAATATTTTATCCTCAGAAACTTTAGATTACAATCAATTAAATTAATACTGAAAATGTTCTTAAAATTTTTCAAGACGTCTGGAAACATTTCAACGACGTCAGTATCAACTTAATACTGCAGAAGTTTTTAAAATATTTCAGGTAGTCGGAAATATTTTATTCTCAGAAACTACAGATTACAATCAATAAACTTAATACTGAAAAAAATTTTTAAATGTTTCAGGACGTCTGAAAACATTATAACGACGTTAGTATCAACTTAATAATGAAGAAGTTCTTAAAATATTTCAGGACGTCGGAAATGTTTTATCCTCAGAAACTATAGATTACAATCAATAAACTTAATATTGAAAAAGTTCTTAAAATGTTTCAGGACGTCTGGAAACATTACAACAACGTCAATATTAAGTTAATACTGAAAAAGTTCTTAAAACGTTTCAGGACATCTGGAAATATTTTCACGACGTCAATATCAACTTAATACTAAAAAAGTTCTTAAAATGTTTCAGAACGTCTGGAAACATTTCAACGATGTCAGTATCAACTTAATACTGCAGAAGTTCTTAAAATATTTTATAAAATAAAATATAAATAAATAAATATAAATAATAATAATATAAATATATGGTAAATAAAATATTTTGGCATATTTTATCCTCAGAAACTTTAGATTAAAGCAGTACTAGCAAGAACCGTAGTAAGAAGATATCGATGGAGAAATATTATCTTATTGATAAAGATATTGAATAGCCTTATTATTGAAAATTTGGTAGCCTTAATAAAACTTTCGAAATTTAAAAATAATAAAAATCTATAAGACTATTGGGTTTTTGACACATTTTTGAACAAAAATTTTTTTTATTTAAACAACATTTTATAATCTTAATTTATTATTATATCTTATTTATATTTATGTCATATATTGTTATATAATATTAAGTATATACGAGAGCTGCCTTTTAAATCTTAACAACACCTTACAATGAAATCACAGTGGTTAATCAGTGAAAATGGTTTTACTGTTTTTCGAAATTTTCTCCATGATGATCCATACATGTTTGGGTTCGACTGAACCAATTTTTTAAACAGTTTTGACACTCTGAAGTTAATAGTTCAAAACCAGGGTTTTGAATATCTCAAAGACCTGTTCGAGCGAAAAAAAGTTACACACGCATTTTATTCTTAATGTTTGGGAACAAAAAGAAGTCAATGGGTACCAAGGCGGGACCGTAAGGCAAATGTACCGTCAATTCAATTAGGAGTGCTCAAAAACTTTTTTGTTTGAGTTGAAGTGTGGGTGCTCACATTATCGTAGTGGAGGATGGTTTTCTTCGACGATTGATTTTCCTCAATTCTCCGAAGACTTCCGGCAACAAATGTTTGTGTACCACTCAGAATTGACCGTTCTACGTTGTTCAAGTGGTACAATTGAAAAAACATTTGCTTAGATTTATACCGTCCGCGGACAACTTTTGTCTGATTCTGTTCACATTTTAAAACCCAAACAGTGGAATACTGTTTTGTTTCGGATTTATAGGCGTAGATCCATTAAAAGCAGTTATCGTAGACATCTTTTATGCTACCTTCTTTGCACAAATCAAGACGTGCCTTTTTTTTGAGTGATTGTCAAATTATAGACTGCTAAATGTGTATGTAAAATTGAATGTGTGCTGATCCCACTAATACCCAAAGAGCCTCTATCTCCCGGTATAATCTAAGAAATACGGTGATTATGGAACGATATGAGTTTAATTTTTGACGAAATGGTCTCGAACAACCAATGCAGTGTAAAATGGTGCATTATCGTGGTGCAATAACTCATATATGGGATATATATTCCCAACAATTCTGGACTCTTTTTCATGTAGACGTTGCTTAACGCTCAATTAATATTAACAATTGGGCCGGCGGAAGGTATACATTATAAATCACACTACAATAATCAGAAATAAACTATTTACATGGTCTTTTCGATCTTTACGTTTTTTATTTACCTCTGCACGGTATCAGCTTGATGGATCAGTTGATTTTAGATTATATGCATAGACATAAATCTGATTTCCAGTTACCATATATTTTATCTTATTCTGATAGTCAGAAATATTTATTTGTCAAACTTTAACCCAACATTGGTTTTCCAAAAATTTGGGTATTTTGTGCTCCAAACGAGATATCAATCTCTTCAGTCACAAAATATCTTCAATTGGGTTCAAACGATCGGGGCGAAACCCAATGAAATGTTAACGGTATTGACGAGGTTTCTCATTGTCAATCGATAATTTTTTTACATTCAGAATAATCCTCAATATTTTAAAAACTAAGCATATCACAAATACCTCACTTCACAGCAGCAAAATGTTCTGATTGGTTTATTAAACTATTAAATTTAGGTTTTTAGTTTTTCAAATCATAACCCTAGAATTACCTTGTTTCAAAATTTTTAAAAATGATTGAAATATTGTCAAATTGTTAAATTATTTCTAATAGATTTATGTAA
>NW_024033820.1:0-7009 GCF_002237135.1 Teleopsis dalmanni | reverse complement strand
AATAAACAACATACATGGATTATGCTATTACTGCACGCCAATATGCATTCATTGTGCAATCGACGGATTTATGAAAAACTGAAGGCGCACCGACACATACATACGTGTGAGGTCAATGTGCAACGTGCAATCTACGTGCCGCTGAATACAAGCGCTCAAAGCAGAAGATATGTTGTATCAGCACAATGTGACTTTTTGTTCCGACTGAAGCAAAATTAAACGGCATAAAAAAAAATAAGAAGCAGCGGTGCAGGTGTTTATCGAGCACTCAGTGTGTGAAGTAGTGTCGCAGTGTCAAAACGTAACAAAAACGACAAGACGTTAAAAATAAGAACACAATAAGAACAAGTACCACAAATACCAACAACAAATATTATATACCGATGCGCTACACAAAACCTTCGATCATTTGAGTATAAATAAGCGCGCATAGTACAAGCAAAATCCCTTGTTGGGAAACTCTCAAAAGTAGTATTACGACTTTGTGAAACAAGTCAGTAGAAACGTAGTCAAGGTATTATAGTTTTATACATCTTGACTAGTAATCTTAGTAAACGTCAAGGTAGTTACTTACATTTTGACTAGTAATCTTAGTAATATGTCAAGGTTGTTTTATACATCTTGACAAGTAATCTTAGTAATACGTCAAGGTAGTTACTTACATCTTGACTAGTAATCTTAGTAATACGTCAAGGTAGTTACTTACATCTTGCCTAGTATTCTTACCTATGTCACGTCAAGGCAGTTGAATACATCTTGACTAGTAAACTTAGTACTACGTCAAGGTAGATACATAAATCTTGACTAGTAGTTTGATATTCAAGAATGCAACATAAAATTCTTATTTTTCAGTTAAGAACTCACAAGAAGAATGCCATCTGTCCGAAAGCACAATAACAATGCCTGGATCAATTATCAAAACCCCAAAAATTCTCATAGGAAACAAACACATTTAATAATAATATATTGCAGTTACAAAAAAATACCTTGTTCTTTTGATTATAATTATTATAATTTTATTTTAAATATAATTTTAAATAAACAAACGAATAAATTATATTTAATTGTCTTTGACTTCTGAAAATAAAAATTATATTGCAACGACCCATGGTCAACGGCTAAGTATACCTCAGCATTATCAACGAACGAAAACGTGTCGTTACAATATCCAATTATTCGCACAGTTTGTAAAAATCTCACTGAATAATAGTTATAAAAGGAAGAAATGAAAAGCAAATATTAGTGAAAAGTAAATCTCATCAAATAAAGAAGGCTAGTTAAAATGAATATAAATTAGAAATGAAATAAATTAAACAACAAATATTAAAAAGCGGAGGAAATAACGAATGAACTCATTAGTGACAACAACTACTACCAATTCAGCCATATCAGTCAAACATTTCCCATTGCACATACCGATAATAACGTCGACCAACAACAACAACAACAGCTACATTCACAGCAACAGCAACCGCAGCAGCGACAGTGACACTACATATTCCGTAACAAGTTTTCAATAAAAAATCTAAAAACTAAAACAGCATGTGTATTCTTTTGGGTGACAGGTGTCACAACAGTTTATTCTGGTTTGAAACTCAAAAACTTGAGCAATTTGACAATTAGTTCACGCTTTCAAGAGTGTACTGTATATAAATGTCAGTTTTGTATTTGAACACTCATTTCAGTTTAAGTAATCTATAGTTAAATAATACATTCGTTTAATATATTTTAACAAAATGTTCATTTATTAATATTTATAATTAATAATAATATTAATTTTCAATAAATTAATTCATTTACTTTATATACCATATGACTCACATAGGCATAAATGGACATATGTGTGTATATTAGGTGCTTCTTTAAATGAGTGGAAGAGATTATGCGTATCTCAAATAATCGACTATAACAGGATACAAACATTTTTGTAATGAAGGATTTTTCCACTTTTTCTTCTCTTTTGCCGACTGTAGTAAATCGGTGAAAACTTTTCATTTTTTAGGGGTGTTAGTGCTGAATACCCACCAACGCATTTATTGTAACCCAAATCTCCTTAGCAGGGGTAAAAAGCTTTTTCAAAAAGCTTTTGAAGCTATACATACGTAAAATTGCAACTATTCACTACTAAAAAACGATTATTAACGCAGACTGCGAGTTCATTTAGTTTTAATTCGCTAATATTTGTGAATATAATTTACAAACTATTGCATTAGTGTTGACGTGTTTGAAATTAGTCTTAACAGAAAAAAAGTTGAATTAATAAGTTGTTACATGTTTTAAAAATATTTGAAGAGTGAATAAACGAAATCGTAATAAAAATTCGACAATGGATAGCAAACTTGCTTATATCGACAAATGATTATATTTTAAATAAAAAGCAATGAAAGGGGAAACTGTTGAATGTAATATGACGTTGTTTCACAAATTCATCTAAGCGAAATTTACTTGCAAAAACGCGGAAAGCTCGTATTTTTTTCCAATAACAAAAATTTATTTAAAAAACTACTAAATTTCTCTGTTTAAAAATTTTATACTAACTAGGAAATCAAAATATGAAGCCATCAGATTTTTTACAATTAGCGGAGAGGGTAAATATCAATGATTTATTTATTATAATTTACACCCACGTATCCTGAAGAACCAGATCTTCGATCAAAAAAAATAATGCGTCGAACTGGTAAGAATCGGTTGACTCGTAAATGTATATAACTTAAAGTACCCATTTTTTGTTAAAAACGGTTCACTTGTGTGTACTTGCATTTCACAATATCTTTCAACTTCAAGTACCTATCGTAATTTTATACGACTTTTATTTCCTTGACTGTTGTATATCAAATTAAATTATTTTGTGAATAAAACCATTATCTAGGGCCATTTAAACTATCACATATATCCATTTATAATATCTCTTTCGCTATTCTGATACTCAAATTAGAATGTTATTAATGCGAAAATATTAAGGATACCAAAAGTTCCTTTACCTTTTTGATTTTTGATGAAAGCTTTTGTACAGGTTCTGAACACAAACACATTAATATGTACAAAACATATACAAACAATTAGTGTACACAAACTGATTGTGTATTTGTATCTATGCTAAATAAGAGTCCTGTGTAATTGAAAGACATATATTTATATATATATATATATATACAGTGTTGTGCATAACAAAAGCAACCAAAATTTGCCCATCAAATAAATAAGTTTTTTGTCTACTTTTTACTTTTCATTCAAAAACTTAAATACACAGTTTTATTTGTTATTGTATTAGCTATTATAAAAAAACAACAAAATCTACAATTCTAAATAACGGGTTAAATAATTCACAAAAATAATGAGATATTGCGAAATGCGGCTGTGCAGAACAATAGCAACTTTATTTATTATATTAAATTTTTGTATTATTTTTCTAAATTTTGTATAAAGTCCTTTCCTTTTTATTACTTGGGCACTTCTACGGGTCAAAGGTGATATTAAATTGTTAATAAAACTATTTGGAATTTTACACCATTCATCTTTCATGACCTCAAGCATTTGGATACTTTTCGACCCCCAAAGCGACGTTTAAGAATACCAAAATGTTCTCAATTGAATTAAAATCAGGTGTTTGGGCAAAAAACAGTAGACAAAAAACTTATTTATTTTATTTATTTGACTGAACTAATCTTCTTGATACTTTCAGATCATATTTATATAGTTTTAAGGCGAAACATAGGCCATTAAATCATTCGATATTAGTTAAAATTTTAACTTAAATAATAAATTTAATAATTTCTGTTTCAAACTGTCCGACAGTTTGAATGATACTGATTTCTGTTTTGTTTATTTTTGTGTATATTGTTCGAACTTTTACGAAGTAGCAGAAATGACAGATATAATAGAAATTTTATATGTTAATTGAAATAAATTGAAAATTGGTCAAAATATTATTTTTTAATAAATGCATTTATGTTAATAATGTTAAACTCAAATAAAATTATAGTTTTCATTATGTATTTGAAAGAAATAGTAATTTCATATGATATTTAATTTCACCAAGTTTTTACTATAGATTTATTAAAAATGAAGCATTTATTTATTGCATTTATGCAATATAAAAAAATATTCAGATAAGGCTAAAGTACTTCAAAAATGTCACATCATTGTTTGGGATGAAGGCACAATTTATTATTGGATAGATGTCAGCTAGTCGGTTTAGTTCGTTAATTTATTCTTAACATTATTTTATATTTGAATTTCTGATGAAAGATTGAAGACCTTTACTTGCTGCCTCGCTGTTAATAAAAATGACAACACTACATCTGTCCTTGATATGGCTTGCAATTAGCCGACTTGCTTCCTTAATTGCTAAAACTTTAACCTGAAAAACCGTGTACTCATTAGGTGGCCTAAGGGAGGTGCAGTCCATTTTCCAGCCATTTATAAAGATTGACACATCAATGTTCTGCTCTTGCTTGTAGAACAATTGGTTTACAATATATAGGAACGGTTATTTGTTGTTCTTTGTGGGTAACTGTTAAAGAGAAGGTGTAATAATCAATATTACATTTAAAATTGGTAAGGAAATCTCTACCGATGATGCCATCTACTTCAATTGGAAAGTCCTCTTCTACCACCGAAAATTTGTGCTGTATTGTTATATCTTCAAATTCCATTTGAAGAGTCGTGATGCCTAAGGAATTTCTGTAATTGTTGGTGATACCAACTAATACACATGTTCTATTTGAGTCGTAGTTTAAATTAAATTTGTTTCTAATTATTGACACATCTGCTCCTGTGTCGATTAATAATTTAACGTAAGTGTTAGTGTTGTTACATTGAACTTCTATATAGTTAGATACGTTAGGGTTAAATGAGTAGATATTTTTATTCAATTTACCAGAGGTGAATTCTACTGGTTTCCCTCTGGTGGGTTGTAGTTTTCCTGTGCTGATGTTAAACGAATTCTTCTTTCGTTACCAACATTGTTTCTGTTGCTGTTTCTATTAGAGTTATATGTATGTCTTTGGTTATAGGTGTTGTTATGGTTATTTCGGCCATTATATCGGTTTCTGTTATTATTGTTATATCGTTGATTTCTTTGACCTGCACTGTTATTATTATTGTATTGATTTCTATTATATGAATTATTATATTTATTATTATTTTGGTTTCTTTGACCACTGTTACTATATTGATTTCTGTTGTTTGGGCGAAAATTGTTGTTATTTTGCCGATTAATATTTCTATTATTATAATAAGTATTACCTCGGTAATACAACATTCGTTGATTTTGTTCCGTAAAAATTAAACTTTCAGCGACTTCTCTCGCTTCTTGGAAAGTTTTTGGTTGTGCCATTTGTGCTGCTTGCGAGTACATTGGATTCAGACCTTTTTTATACGCCAGTAATGCGTTCTCATCATTTGTTGCTAACATCCCTTCTGCTTGTGGGGAATTTGCGTTGTAATTTCTCTTTAATAAGGATGACGTATTCAAATCTGATAATAGCTTGGCCATTTTATCACTGTATTCTGTGATTGGTTGGTTATGGCCTTGCCTGGTTTCGTTAATTTTTTGTAAGAGCATTGGTACTGTATCTTTAGGAATGTAAGTTGACTTGAGTTTTTCTACCAACTGATCCAAGGAATCTGGAAAACCTATTGGAGAAACTCGTATCTTTACATTGTGATGTAGTTTACAATCTACAATGTGTTCTAAAAATTCCTGTTTGTCTCCATCTCTAATCTTTTGGCCGTAGAATTTCAATCTCCTTAAGAAGGAATTTAATTCTTCTTGTTTTCCCGTGAATATGGGCAGTAGCTTTACTACGCTTTCAATTACTGCGTCGTATGTCGCCATTCTACTTGTTATATCTGTACTGTTGTTAATGTCGTTTAGTATGTGATTACTTTGGTTTGTAGTTTGCGTATTTTGCTCAGGTGTTGTCATAGTTAAAAGATACTTTCTTGTCTGTATATATTTTTCTAGGAAGACTTCTTTTAAGACGGAAGCCTCTTCTAAATTTTTTGTGATATAAATCGATTCGACAAGAGTTTTTAGATAGTCTAATCTATCTAATTTGGTAGCTACAGTGGGTTTTGTATACCCTCTAATACTAGCCTTTTTAGCGTTTTTTAGAATAACCTGAACCTCACTTATATACACGGCAATATTTTCCATAAATCAAGCAGAGAAAAAAAATCAGTAAGACGATGGTAAAACAAATCAATGAAGATAAAAAGAGTGGTATACATTGTGACCGAAAAGTTTCCGGAAAATTTTAAATAAAACGCAAAATTCTTAATCTTCATCAATATTTATTTTATCTCCTTCAAAATATGCTCCATAGAAGCGATACACAAATGCCAACGTTTCTTCCAATCATCAAAAACATTTTTATAGGCGCTTTCCGGTATGGCTTTGAGTTCCCTCTGCGAATTCTGTTTTACGTCTTCTATGGATTCAAAACGCGTTCCTCTGAGTGGTAATTTGAGGTTGGGAAACAGGAAAAAGTCACACGGTGCAAGATCAGGTGAATACGGTGGCTGTTCGATGGTATTTATTGAATGTTTGGCCTTAAAATCGTTGATAATGTTGAACAAATTGAGGTGAATCGGAACAAGCCGGGCGTTGACACGTCGCATACACAAATTGTCCACCAAAATCAAACGAGCCATCTCACGACCGATGCCTAGCTCTCGTGCTATCTCTCTAACACTCACATGAGGATTTTTGAACACGATTTCCTTTGCCTTTTCAATGTTTTCGTCGGTGGTAGAGGTCGAAGGTCGTCCAGAACGCGGCATGTCTTCGACGGTCGTACGACAGTCCTGAAAGGCTTTGTACCACTCATAAACTTGAGTTTTCGATAAAACTGATTCCCCATAAGCCTTTTGTAGCATTCGCAACGATTCTGCACACGAAATTTCGTTCGAAAAACAAAATTTGATGCAAACTCTTTGTTCAATATTTTTTTCCATTGTTTTTTTCGCAACGCACTACTGAGGTGAACTGGTTTCAACAGCTGCC
>NW_024033819.1:0-7010 GCF_002237135.1 Teleopsis dalmanni | reverse complement strand
ACATTCCGATACATTAAGCTTATTTTAGGCTAAAGCAGGTAAGTTTATGTTTGGACTTTGGTTAATTTGTATATGAGTTTATGATTTTTCCACACATTTGTGTTAATTAACAAATCGATGATGTGAACGAACAAATCATCACATTTAATTAGACAATACAAACAAAATTTGATGGTGCAAATTAATATGAAAGAATTGCACTTGGTTAATAAGTAGAACATTGAAAAAAAAACAAGATATCATTATTTCTGATATACCCGGTCGATATGAAGTTTATCTAAACTCTTATGAATGTTTTTTTTTTTTTGACTGAATTCAATAATATTTAGTTCTTTCTAGTTTATTGTAAGGACACACATGGATAAATAAAGTGTTTTGTTTTTTGAATGTACATAAATAATTTTTATAGGAATAACTTATTACCCTGAGAGGGCAGACGTATTACCTTGCCGAAACTTACAATTATTACAAAAATTTGTACTTTTTAGTACCCACAATAAATGTATATAAATGTATATAAAAACGATTTTTAGAAAATACTTCATATTAAAGAACAAATATGTATACATTATCTTAAGGGCCATAACTTTCAATAAAAAATAATCCATATGCGAACATATGTGTTCATTCAACCAAGGATAGCTAAACTTATTATCCTTAATATTACCACTTAAATGTCTTTATGTGTGCTTATATTGAACAGTACATTTTGTTGTCTAAATTGAATCTAACCATCACAATCAAGCACAGTTCAGTTAATATTTTCATTTATTAAAGTGGGTGTAAAATGTGCGCCCTCCAAAACCCGGCTGCTAGATTCACTCTCACCTTTTTTTCACCATATACCGAAAATAAGCCTATGCCTATTTTATGCCTATAGCAATACGAAAAGGAATAAGTTGGTAAGGAATGGAAACAAAAGGAAAGTAAAAGCAAAGCACAGGCCCTCAAATACCTACACGCAAGTCGACTTTGGTTGTCATTGAAACGTCCTTGTTAGATATTTTTGTTCGACATTCTGGAACGTGGATGTGCAAAATCAAATGAGTATTTAATTTAGTTAAACTTTTTTACTTTTTATTTTTATTTGCATTTTTATTTATTTGCTTTGTTCACAATTTGTATATAATTTTTTTTTTATAGGCGAAACAGATGAGCACAATGAATGTTTCCGGGTTTGAGAAAATTTGTTTTGCAACTTTGTTTGCACATTTCCATGTGACGTTGTGTTTTTCAATGAAAATCTATTCACTCTTCCACAAATGTTTGTCGAAATGCTAATTCCAATTACCCATTCATCTTTAATCATTTTTTATTGACAGAACAGACCACAAAATTAAGTTTGTTTTGAAGTTTTCCACAGCCAATGGATTAGTTTTAAAAGGCACGTATCAACAATGATTTAATATATTAAGAAAAAAATCTTATCAAAAAATTATTTAAAATAAAATTAAATAAAATAGTTAACATAAAGATAAATACATATCATTAAGTTGAACAAATTTAAATAGATATTTTAATTCATCCTAATGCATGGCCAATGGAAATACATGAATTAACCAATTATAAAAAATTATTTAAAAAATGAAAAATATATAAATAATAAATAAATAAATTGACAAAAAACTTGGAGCTTGAGCATTGAAAGTTTGTGTAGCCTTGACTACTTGTGAAAAAACACATGGTCATCGTTTCTAATTTGAAAGGCACGAGTTTTAAGCCTGGCACTTACAGTCTAAGAAATTATATACGGACTATAAACTAATTAAATAGAAAATCGAATATTTCCTAAGATCACTGATGATGACTACTTGGCAATACTTGAAATAGTGTTGTATGATTAGCCAAATTTCAATAAATTAATCAAATTTTTGTTGTTGCTTATTCATCACTGTTCGAACCCTTCATAAATAAATAATTCTAATGCACGACCAATGGATTAGTTTCTAGAGACATGTATGGATAATTATTTAAAATATTAAGAATAATAAAAAGAAATAAAAAATATATGCATATCCTCAAGTTGAAGAACTTGATATATAACCCGCATATATCGAACATGGATTAGTTTCAAAAGGCATGTATTTGCAATAATTCAAAATATTAAAGAACTCTTAAAAAAAAATAAATAAAGTTAAAAAATATTAAAAATTATTAAAAAATCGTAAAGATAAATAAAAGATATATGCATATCCCTAAATTCAACAAATTTAATTATATATTTAAATTCATCCTAACGCACGACCAATGGATTAGTTTCGATGAATTAAAAAAAAAAATTTAAAAAAAAAAAGAAATTAAAAAAAGAAAAAAATAAACTAAACAAATTTAGTTGAACAAATGAAATTATATATTTAAATTATTTTTCTTTTTGCGTTTTAAATTTAATTAAAAATTTTAATTCATCCATACTGTACTGGAATTTCAAACAACTTAAAAAAGCCACCCACTAAATAAATTGGCCGCATGTGACCGATCGTTAAAGAATATAAATGCAACAAATATTAAGCCTCGTGATCCCAAGATATTAAATAAAACGACATTTAATTAAAATCAAAATTAAAAAATAAAACAGATTAAAATTACATATTCAAAGAATACACTAAAGAATAAATGAAGGCATATTCAAACATACCCAGTGGGAAATCTAATAAGAGCTAAATCTATTATATAGTAATAAAAATATACATATTCACATTATCATGTAATTTACCATTTTAAAGCATTTTTAATGGAAGTATCTTACAAAAACTAATATAATATATAGTTATTAAAATAGCACATATTGTATACTATATTTATTAAAACAAATATTCGATGACTACTTCGTTTCCAGATATGACCCTAAAGCGTAACTACATAGGATCATGTAAATTACTATTTTATAACGTTAATATGATATGTGTTTTCAAATGCGTTTTCATTACATGACAAGAATGCGAATATGACTACCCGTTTTCATTACACTGACAATATTTGACATTGAAAATGACTTAGTGAAAACAAGGCATTACGTTCTTCCCGAATCGTAGTCCTAACTTAAGTTTTAAAACCGACTTAAGTACAGAATCAATTAAATCAGCTCAGTTCATGACTTAAGCATTACCTCAGTCAGTATTGAGACTTAATTTACGACTGTGAAATGGGCACTTATTTTTAGAAAGGTTTGAGTACAATAGACTACAATCATTTAACCGATTTTTTGTCATAAAAATGCTGTAATATGGTAAATCACATGATGTATGTGGTCACGCTTCAGGGACGAAAGTACTCATCGAATACTTGCTTCTATAAATATAGTACAATATGTTCTATTTTTTTTTAATGACTATATATCATATTAACTAAAGAGACATGCGATATATTAGTAGATATTAAAGTAATAAGATCGCAGAGTAATTAAAAAGATAGAATAGTTTATAAAAATTTTGAATGTAGTCTCGGCATTAATTTATTATTATAATGCTTTAAAAAGTGTATGTTAATATGTGATATATGTTGCATCGACAAGAATTGTAAATTAAAAACGATTCTGGCTGCATAATAAAACGTAGAGACTTTGTCTCTTATGTCACTATTCTAAATCTATAGTAAACATTACATTTAAAAAAGAAGGTATTACATTTAAAAAAAGTTTCAATAGATGTTTTTAGAGCTTTGTATATGTACAACGGGCCTTTATTTGTGCTTAAGTGGGCTTTTTGGGATACAAGGCCGCCACTCCAACCTATACCTATATGTATGCTTATACATAAATTTATATTCAATAAGGGGCTCCTAATACGCTTCCAATATGGAAGTGCAGCTTCTAGTATGAAAAAGTTAATAATAGCGCCTAAATGATATTGTATTGACCAGACTCTAAAACTACCCAGTTAATAATACATAACAAAATATTACTATCCCGGAAAACGGTAATTTTCTTTTACATCGATATGAGGAGAATCTAATACAAGAATCCAATAAGCTTTCAATGGCTAATACTAGTTATATTAACAAGATTTTTTTGAAAAGATATATTTTTTGCATCGATATGAGGATAATCTAATACAAGAATCCACTAAGCTTTCAATGGCTAGTACTAGTTATATTAACAAGATTATCTTGAAAAGATATTTTTTTTGCATCGATATGAGGAGAATCTAATACAAGAATCCAATAAGCTTTCAGTGGCTAGTACGAGTTATATATTAACAAGATTATTTTCAAACGATATTTAAATATTTTAGTATTATTTTTAATTTATGTCTTCTAACATATGTATGTATAGTTGAAAGGAACATTCCTATGCGTTATTGGTATATTTACAAAATAATAATAAAGTACAAAAATTTAATATTTTATAGTTTGGTAAAGTAACTAATACATAACACATAAAGTAAGAGAAATGTTAGAAATTTCAGACCACATAATCAAAGTATCTTTTTATTTCGACACAGTATAAAAAATGCATTGAGAAACGCCCTCAGTAATAATTTTGATTGCCCTCAATATTAACCCAAAACAATTGTAAATTTTTCGAAATTTTTTATAGTGTATACAAAGTTCAATGATTGATATAGGGTCTGGAAATCATTTTATAAAAACAAAAATTAAATTGCGAATACAAAAAAAAAAAAAATAACTACGAATTCTTTGTTTACACAAATATTCGCAAAACGAAACGAACTTTGGTATATAATATACTCGGACATCAACAAGAAAGACGTTTTACCAAAAACAGACCTTTGTACCTGAAACCGGTGAGTTTCTCTTCTGTTTACAAAGTACGGGTAAATAAACACATTAATCTCCACATACATTTCTTTATAGAGTTGAAGAATCTTCTCGTTGATTCTTCGCTCTTCACAGAATGTTGCTTGTTTAAACTGGTGTTTGTCAAATTAGGAAAGCAAAAACAGTGATAAATTCAAAGCAAAAAAAAAAAAAATAATTTAAAAATGTAACTTACAATAATTATTTAAATATAAAAAAAGAAAGTAATGAAAATATAAAGAAAAAAGTTTTAGCTACAAATTTCTAAAAAAAAATGTTCCAACATTAGAATTTTTTTTATTTAATTATATATAATGAAATAAAATAATTATATTTTCTTTATAGTGTTTTTTTTGTTATATCAATATAAAAAATTTAAATATTTAAATACGCTTTTGCTATTTGTTATTTAAAGATCCATAAACATATTTTATAAATGGGACAATGCTAATAGTAGAGTCAATAATTTTAAGTTATATATTTTGAGTTGTAAATAATTTTTCTAATCTTAAGATGATGATAATTAATGTACATATCATTTAACCTAATTCAAAATAAAAATATAATTTCATATTTATAAAGATTCTTTTTTTATTTATTGAAAATTTTGTTATATAATATTTAATTGAAAGAATTTTTGTAGTCACATCGAATGACCTCCAATTTTAAAGACTTTTCTATAAATAAAATTCAAAAAATTTTCAGTTCTAAATATCGGAAATATTTTTCTCTGAAAAAACTTTTACATTTATTTATTGACAAGCTCCGAAACAGTATATAAAATTAAAAAACAGAAAGCACAAAAATTAGCAAAACCAGCAAAAGTGCTACCTAACAGCACTTAAATTAAGCAGGACAAATTAACCCTTCCCCCACCTTTAACCACCACCCAACAACATCTTAACCAATGTAATCGTCTTGTTAATCCTCTCATGTTATTTGCTTTCAGGTCCCAGTGGGTTACTACAACAAATAAACTAATTAGCCATTATATTTAAAAATATCTAAAAAAAACCATTGAATAAAAATATTCATTGTTGAATTGTATTAAATTAAAACATTAAAATTATTTTTATATATATTATAAAAATATATTATAATATATAATATATAACATATATTATTTTTTTATATATAAGAATAAATTATATAAGACAATAAGTAACACTAAAAAAAAGTTTGTGACAATACTCTATCTAGAATTAAATAAAATTAGTTTATTATATTAACTCTTTGTTTTCAATAGAGAGATACTTCGAACAGTATTAAATCACAACAGCAATTTTTTTTATTATTTTGTTAATTAATTGAAAAAAATACATAACATTATTATTAAAAATTTTATTTTAACCCTGTTTACTGTTTGTTTTAACCCTGTTTTAACACTTACATTATTTATAAATAACACTTACTAATTTTTGTAAAATTCATATATTTTTAAAAAATATATATTATACAAATATTTCAGTCTGCTTTGTGGATCATCTATTATTAATTGATTGTCTTTCATTGATAGTCTACAAATTGCTAATTGTCTATTTAGACAAATAATTATTAAAATAAAATTATTATGATAAATTATAGAGTTATCGTAAACTTTCTATAGGTATTAGTAGAATTTTCTCATACCTTATTCCTTATATAATTTTCTTATATATATTTCTTATATTATATTCTTCTTATATAATTCTTACTTATATATAAAAATATAAGAAAAAGAATTGGTATTAATGAATGCTTTCATTTAATAATATTATTAAGTATTATGGCTAATTTGAGGCTAATTTTTTATTTATTCTATATTATTAAGTTTAATAATGTTCGCCTTTGTAAAATTTATCTATGTATAGATATATGCCATCACTATTTTTTCTATAATCAATTTTTTCTTTTAAATCGTAATGCCTTTTATCTCACTTTCAGAAGTTAAATTTTTTAATTAATAGATAAATAAGTATAAAGGTCGTATATACATAAAAGTTTATTAATCATATTCATATAAATTAAGAAAAAAAAAACTATAATTGCTTCCATTTAAGTACATAAATTAAGAAGATATTAAAAAATATGGTTATATCCATATATATTAAAAAGATCAATTTGACTAAATTACTCTTTCCATTTAATTATATAAATTAAGCGGGTATTAAAAAATATTGTGCAATTATTAATAAAAAATATATGTGTTTATTTACATATCATTTATATATCTTACACATTTTTTTAATTAGTTTAATTAACTTCGAAATCAGTGT
>NW_024033818.1:0-7011 GCF_002237135.1 Teleopsis dalmanni | reverse complement strand
TACAATTATTATATATATAATTTAGGTAATGCTGTTTAGGATCTTGTATAGGAGACATAACAATGGATCTCGAATTATTTTCTTGGAGTCGTCAACAAATGAACTACCCCTTGTATGCAAATAAACATGTAGAACCTATATATAAACCTATAAATCTATTTTCAACCATTCACCGAGAAGTGCTTTTTTGAGTACAACACTCCAGTATTATTTAGTGCTGATCTTGATATTGTCAAATACCGATACTCATATCAAAAAGTATCGGTTTTGTACGGGTTTGCATTTTAATATCCTGGAGAGACGAGGCTACTTTGCGGTCGAAGTTAAGTGAACTATAAAGAATCTTGTTGATACCATTACGCACCAAGATCCACAAGAGCAACCATTTGTTATTATCACCACCTTAACCAACACAATTTTTAAATGACCATTTTTGTCAGGGTGATTTGATTATTTTTTTGTTTATAGATATCGTCGGATCGACGATATCTGGCAATTGGTAGCGTTAGCGCAACAGTTCCTTAACTCTGTAGGGTGTTTTTTTTATTTCTGTGAATGTTTCTGTGATGTTTGTTTTCGATAGTAAAGCTCAATTATTGTTTCTCTTTTACTACGACGTGGATTTCGTGCATGATTTGCATAAGGAATTATTTGAAAATAATTTCTGTTGTACGAATACGAGTACGCGTAATTTTACCGTACATTGTCTATAAAGTTTTGTTGTAACATTGAAAAAATATTGTAAATTTTTTGCATTGCTATTTACTGTTATTCACGATTTAAAAAATTTTTGTTGCATTTATCATATTGAGTGGTGCTCGTGTCGGTTATCTTCATTTCTTGAACTTCGAATTTATTACTACAATTTAACATGAATCGGACTAGAAGAAAAATTGAACGCCCAAAGAATCCCTACTCAACCGCTCATATATTTTCGAGATGGAGTTTCTGGTGGATGAGAAAAATATTTCATAAGGGTTTGCAAGGACCACTTGAAGAGGAAGACTTATATCAGCACCGTAAAGACTTAGATAGTGAACGAGTAACTACAAAGTTATTGTCGGTAAAACAGACGGTGCAATATTTCGTTCGCGTAGTTTAAACTGCTGTGTATTTTATTTAGAGATTTTTCGTGTTTCAGGCATGTAATAGTAGGCAAACGTGATTTCTGCCAATTGGATGGCACCAAATTTAAAGCGTGCTTTGATAAATCTACAAACGACCATGATCCAAGAGTAAGTGTTAAAGTAACACTTATTTATTAAATCTTTTTTTGCGCTTGTGTTTTTTGCTGTTTAAAATTAGTGGTCCAATGTTTCGTTTACGCTTCATTGCTCAAACTGAATTGTAGCTTATTCATATATTGGTAACATTCATCAAATTTAATGAGTGTAGCAATTAACTTGCAGCAATTAATTCAATATGTCTTAATAATAATAATTCATTAAACAGAATAATATAACAATTTTGCATGATTTGCATAAGGATAAGGAATTATTTGAAAATAATTTCTGTTGTACGAATACGAGAACGAGTACGCATAATTACCGTACATTGTCTATAAAGTTTTGTTGTAACATTGAAAAAATATTGTAAATTTTTTGCATTGCTATTTACTGTTATTCACGATTTAAAAAATTTTTGTTGCATTCACCATATTGAGTGGTGCTCGTGTCGGTTATCTTCATTTCTTGAACTTCGAATTTATTACTACATTTTTGGTTTATCATAACCAAACGTAACTGTAAATAAAGAAATTTAACATGAATCGGACTAGAAGAAAAATTGAACGCCCAAAGAATCCCTACTCAACCGGTAATATATTTTCGAGATGGAGTTTCTGGTGGATGAGAAAAATATTTCATAAGGGTTTGCAAGGACCACTTGAAGAGGAAGAGTTATATCAGCACCGTAAAGACTTAGATAGTGAACGAGTAACTACAAAGTTTTCGTAAAAACAAGACGGTGCAATAATCCGTTCGCGTAGTTTAACTGCTGTGTATTTTATTTTAGAAGATTTAGTGTTTCCAGCAGAGATCGTAGGCAAACGTATTCGTGCCAAATTTGATGGCACCCAAATTATAAAGGTGCATTTGGATAAGAATCTACAAACGACCATTGAGCACAAAGTAAGTGTTAAATAACACTTATTTCATTAAATCTTTTTTTGCACTTGTGTTTTTTGCTGTTTAAAATTAGTGGTCCAATGTTTCGTTTACGCTTCATTGCTCAAACTGAATTGTAGCTTATTCATATATTGGTAACATTCATCAAATTTAATGAGTGTAGCAATTAACTTGCAGCAATTAATTCAATATGTCTTAATAATAATAATTCATTAAACAGAATAATATAACAATTTTGCATGATTTGCATAAGGATAAGGAATTATTTGAAAATAATTTCTGTTGTACGAATACGAGAACGAGTACGCATAATTACCTACATTTGTCTTAAGTTTGTTGTAACATGAAACATTTTGTAATTTTTTGCTTGTGTTTTCTGTTATTCCGATTTAAAATTTTTGGTTGCACTTTACCATATTGGTGGTGCTCTTGTCGGTATTCTTATTTCTTGAACTTTCAATTTTTATACATTTTTGGTTTTTATCTAACGTACTGTAATAAGAAATTTAACTGAATCGGGCTAGAGCAAATTGACGCCCAACGAATCCCTACTCACCGCTAATATATTTTCGAGATGGAGTTTATCAAATTTTATCTTTCTTATATTCCAAATTTATATTTTTATATATATTTGCTTATAATCTTCAAAAATTTATCACCTTTCTTTATACACAAGTAAACATATGTATGCTTATATACATATGTTCACATGTATGTATATATGTTTGTAAATAAAATCTTTGTCGTAAAGAGTTTTACGTTTAATCTACCGGCATATATTTTTCAATGCCCAAGGTCAAAATTATTAATCATATAAGGTGGTTGGTTAGTTGGTTGGTTGGGCGTGAAATTGTGTAGATTCTGTGTAAAGAGCGATGAGAGCGCATTAAATTCTATTGTCGGTAGTGCAAAAAAAATTTCATATTTCTCTTCTGCTCCGATACAAGCAGTCGTATATTTCAGTCTGCCTCTAACTTGCTACGATTGTGAAAAAGCAAAAAATATAAAAAATAAAAGCAAGTAAAGGAGAAACAAGTAAACATTTGCTACAAATTTTGCCTGGTTGATTCATTGTCGTCGTCGTCGTTGAAGTGTTTAACAAGACGTTTCGGTTAATTTTTAACTTTCCTAAGTTTATTAAAAACAGAATTTAAAAAAAATTTAATAAATAAGTAAATGCAAAAAATATTTAAAAGAAATAAACTCAAGTAAAATAGCTAAAGAAAGCTTGACGTCTTGTCTTTCGTTCGTACGTTCGATTATATATTGTCGGTTTTTCATATTGTTTTTTATATTTTTTTGTTTTTTTTTTTGTTGTCTTCTTCGTAACTCGTCAGCTATTACGTCTTCTTCGTCTCAACTTGAGTGAATTTTTGCTGATGCTGCTGGTGAGCCACATATTTCTGCAACTTTTAGATAGGTACGTTATTAAAACACAACTTAGTATTGATTATTAATATTAAAAAAATGTATTTTTTTTTACTTTTTGTCGTCGCTTTTAATTTTATTTTTTTTGTGCTATATTTTTAAATGTTTTTTTTGTTTTTTTGTCTTCTATAAATTTACTTTCCGAAACTTTATTTACTTTTCCGTGATTTTTCTCTGTATGCATATGTATCATATATATGTGTGTTTCTACGTATGCATTTACCTTATACTGTAGAAAATATATTTTCTTGTTTAATTTTTATTCATTCTACTATTTGTTCTCTCATAAACATACACAAACATAATTTGATGGATTTCATCATAAATGCAATGTTGTCACATTTCTCAAAATACTTAAATATGTGCAGAATGTTTAAAGAGTATATTACATTTAAAAAAAGTTTTTAGTTTTATTAAACCCAATCATTAACATCTATTAAAAGTTTCTTTTGTTTACATTTGCACACGTGCGTAAAAGCTTTAGTAATTATTTTTTTTATTATCTATTTTGTATAACATTAGTTTTTGTTTAGTGTTTTTTTTATTCTGATCACAATAAAAATTTCTCATTACTATGAAAAAAAATACGAAACATACAAATTAAATAAAAACATTCTCTTAATTCAATATGTCTAAATAATAATAATTCATTAAACAGAATAATATAACAATTTTGCATCATTTGCATAAGGATAAGGAATTATTTGAAAATAATTTCTGTTGTACGAATACGAGAACGAGTACGCGTAATTACCGTACATTGTCTATAAAGTTTTGTTGTAACATTGAAAAAGTATTGTAAATTTTTTGCATTGCTATTTACTGTTATTCACGATTTAAAAAATTTTTGTTGCATTTACCATATTGAGTGGTGCTCGTGTCGGTTATCTTCATTTCTTGAACTTCGAATTTATTACTACATTTTTGGTTTATCATAATCAAACGTAACTGTAAATAAAGAAATTTAACATCAATCGGACTAGAAGAAAAATTGAACGCCCAAAGAATCCCTACTCAACCGCTAATATATTTTCGAGATGGAGTTTCTGGTGGATGAGAAATATATTTCATAAGGGTTTGCAAGGACCACTTGAAGAGGAAGAGTTATATCAGCACCGTAAAGACTTAGATAGTGAACGAGTAACTACAAAGTTTTCGTAAAAACAAGACGGTGCAATAATCCGTTCGCGTAGTTTAACTGCTGTGTATTTTATTTTAGAAGATTTAGTGTTTCCAGCAGAGATCGTAGGCAAACGTATTCGTGCCAAATTTGATGGCACCCAAATTATAAAGGTGCATTTGGATAAGAATCTACAAACGACCATTGAGCACAAAGTAAGTGTTAAATAACACTTATTTCATTAAATCTTTTTTTGCACTTGTGTTTTTTGCTGTTTAAAATTAGTGGTCCAATGTTTCGTTTACGCTTCATTGCTCAAACTGAATTGTAGCTTATTCATATATTGGTAACATTCATCAAATTTAATGAGTGTAGCAATTAACTTGCAGCAATTAATTCAATATGTCTTAATAATAATAATTCATTAAACAGAATAATATAACAATTTTGCATGATTTGCATAAGGATAAGGAATTATTTGAAAATAATTTCTGTTGTACGAATACGAGAACGAGTACGCATAATTACCGTACATTGTCTATAAAGTTTTGTTGTAACATTGAAAAAATATTGTAAATTTTTTGCATTGCTATTTACTGTTATTCACTATTTAAAATTTTTTTGCCTTTCTATTGAGTGTGCTGTTGGTTTCTTCTTCTTGACTTCGCTTTTTATCATTTGTGGTTTTCATTAATCAAACGTAACTGGTAAATAAGAATTTAACATGAATCGGACTAGAAGAAAATTATACGCTCAAGAATCCCTACTCACGCTAATATATTTTCGAGATGGAGTTTCTGGTGGATGAAAAAAATATTTCATAAGGGTTTGCAAGGACCACTTGAAGAGGAAGACTTATATCAGCACCGTAAAGACTTAGATAGTGAACGAGTAACTACAAAGTTTTCGTAAAAACAAGACTGTGCAATAATCCGTTCGCGTAGTTTAACTGCTGTGTATTTTATTTTAGAAGATTTAGTGTTTCCAGCAGAGATCGTAGGCAAACGTATTCGTGCCAAATTGGATGGCACCCAAATTATATATAAAGGTGCATTTGGATAAGAATCTACAAACGACCATTGAGCACAAAGTAAGTGTTAAATAACACTTATTTCATTAAATCTTTTTTTGCGCTTGTGTTTTTTGCTGTTTAAAATTAGTGGTCCAATGTTTCGTTTACGCTTCATTGCTCAAACTGAATTGTAGCTTATTCATATATTGGTAACATTCATCAAATTTAATGAGTGTAGCAATTAACTTGCAGCAATTAATTCAATATGTCTTAATAATAATAATTCATTAAACAGAATAATATAACAATTTTGCATGATTTGCATAAGGATAAGGAATTATTTGAAAATAATTTCTGTTGTACGAATACGAGAACGAGTACGCATAATTACCGTACATTGTCTATAAAGTTTTGTTGTAACATTGAAAAAATATTGTAAATTTTTTGCATTGTTATTTACTGTTATTCACGATTTAAGAAATTTTTGTTGCATTTACCATATTTGAGTGGTGCTCGTGTCGGTTATCTTCATTTCTTGAACTTCGAATTTATTACTACATTTTTGGTTTATCATAATCAAACGTAACTGTAAATAAAGAAATTTAACATCAATCGGACTAGAAGAAAAATTGAACGCCCAAAGAATCCCTACTCAACCGCTAATATATTTTCGAGATGGAGTTTCTGGTGGATGAGAAATATATTTCATAAGGGTTTGCAAGGACCACTTGAAGAGGAAGAGTTATATCAGCACCGTAAAGACTTAGATAGTGAACGAGTAACTACAAAGTTTTCGTAAAAACAAGACGGTGCAATAATCCGTTCGCGTAGTTTAACTGCTGTGTATTTTATTTTAGAAGATTTAGTGTTTTCAGCAGAGATCGTAGGCAAACGTATTCGTGCCAAATTGGATGGGCACGCCATTAAAAGGTTTGCATTTGGATAAGACTACAACGACCATTGAGCACAAAGTAAGTGTTATTTATTTCATTAAATCTTATTTTGCACTTGTGTTTTTTGCTGTTTAAAATTAGTGGTCCAATGTTTCGTTTTACGCTTCATTGCTCAAACTGAATTGTAGCTCATTCATATATTGGTAACATTCATCAAATTTAATGAGTGTAGCAATTAATTTGCAGCAATTAATTCAATATGTCTAAATAATAATAATTCATTAAACAGAATAATATAACAATTTTGCATGATTTGCATAAGGAATTATTTGAAAATAATTTCTGTTGTACGAATACGAGAACGCGTAATTACCGTACATTGTCTATAAAGTTTTGTTGTAACATTGAAAAAGTGTTGTAAATTTTTTGCAT